>NW_007728118.1:303066-323335 GCF_000696425.1 Galeopterus variegatus | reverse complement strand
TGTGTGAGATTAAGGGTTCCCCCCCCCCACCTCCCCCCCCACCCCCCGTGCACATTTGATTGCTAGCCTGCAGGCACAACTCTGTGATCCAAATGTGCCCAGATGGATCTAAATTTCTCCCTAGGTCTTCTCTTTGGTAAGTCCTGTCCATAGCTAGAGATGAGCAAGAAGCACCCACCAGCTGGCCAGGCCCTCCATTTCCCCCACCTCTGCCCAGAGGTCTGGTAGAGAACACAGGGCATCACGAATCAGTAGCTCACACCTGTTACACTCAGCTTTCCCATGGGAGAAAGACACAGCTGGTCAAGGAAGGCTGAACTCCATTTATAATCCACTTAGCAAATTATGAAGCTAGAGGGGTCATTTCTGCAGTCACTGTGCTAGTGTTGTAACATGCAGTGATCACCGAATGGCTCTAGGAAGTGAGAATCGTACTTTCAGTTCAAATCTTAGTGTCAGGATTTAGTATCAAACAGGGAAATACGCTTTGCCTTTGCTGCTTGTTTCAGCCAAGGAAGTGAGGGTCCAAGAGAAACTGACCACCTCCTCTAGGCTGTAACAGGTTAAAGCAGATCTCAACTCTGGAGTTTGTAGTTGTTAGACCTTGCCTGGTGAACTATTATTTTAATGTCAATATTCAGAGAGGCAGGCAAATTCAAGGCAAGAGTGTACACTAAATCATAGACATAGTGACAATGCAAATATTTAGTGCTAGTACCTGGGTCTGTTATTTCCTAGATGACAGAGTTGGCAAGCAGGTTTCCATTTCTTTTTTTTTTTTTTTTACAAAATAAGCAAATGACTACTTTTTCATACATAAAATTATTCACATAAAGTTATGTAGAAACAACACACAAACTGCTTGTAATGCAAATATTCTTTGGTTTACTCAAAACAGCAAATAACAAAAACCTTATCAGTTAAATAAAAAAGTGACATTCTTTATTTATCAAACCTTCTTAAACATTGAAATGCATTTATTTTCATGCTCATGTTAACTTTTGCCCCTCATCCCCCTAAATTATTTTGCTGGGTTCATCTCTAAAATGAAGATTGTTTTATCTTTCTTAATGCTGCTTACTTTTCATTGTCCAGATATTAAAACCAATCTAGATGTTCTCTTTGACTCTCCCATGTGAAATGGAGATTTCAAAAGCACATTTTCAAGATAACATGAAAGTGAAGCCCTAATCAAGAAGGCAATGACATGTCATTACATTTTTGGAAATTTAAGTATCACCATTGATACTAAAAAAGCAGGACTCAACTCCAGAAGCATAATCTTATATTGACATTATTCGTAATGTCTAATATAGTTCATTTCCACAGTACTGATTTCAGATAAGCAGTTTTCTATTTTTCTGAGGGTTCAAGTTGACTGCCTCAGGCTTAATTCTTGAATGTCAATGACCCAATCTTTAACAAAAGAAATCAAGGTAGACTTAAAAATGGAATTGTCTCAAAAGGAGAAATGACAGCAAGAGAAAGTTCCTGGCTTTTTAAAAGAGCTACATATACACAGTAAGGAATAAAAGTGAACCAAAAAACATAGCTTTGTACACGTTAAAAATATCCAATGTGCTGCCAACACAACTGCTCTAAAAAAAGGTCTAAAGATTTGGGGCCGTGTGTATTTTCCTTTGTATGACTCTCCACTTGAATTACCCAACCATATATCTTTCCCATAATCTGTCACCCCTTTAGGAAACCTTTAACCAGAATTTTCGGCAACATGTTTTTCTTCAAATAAAACAAGCCTCATAAAAGCACTATCATTAATGTCTGACAAATGAATCAGGCAAAGTCTTTCTGAAATATGTGTAATTATTTCTTAAAAAATCATTTTTCCTTCATAAATCAGCAGTGCTCTGTCTTCAAATAAATCATGATCAGTCACAATCTTAATTCACATGCTCATATGTTCCCTTCATCCAACATTTTGTTGATACCATCACAAAGTTTTTGTAAGTGGGGTTTAAAATTTCCAAAGGGATTATACAAGGCAGCCAAAAATTCACAATCTGAAAAATGATCAAAGACATTATTAACCCGTCCATGCGATTTGGCGGTGAGGTGACGTTGAATGATTTGGTGAAGCATCTCTCTGCATTCATTCAACAGCCTGGATAACACATTCCGGTCAAAGGTGTAATCCACCTGATGGAAACTGACCACCGTCATAGCAAGTTGATGAACTTTCTTCTTAAATTTCTCCATCAGTGCTAGCTCATCTTGGTTAAACTGATTATTCCGGTAAAGAATGGCAAGCTTGATGACCGTTTTGATGAGGTTTTTGATGATTTTCTCTGCCTCCTTCTTGTTTTGGGTGTACTCCTTGGTCACTCTGTAGAGCTCATCCAGCACCTCGCTGCTCGTGTCATCAATTAAGGTGGTAGCAATGGATTTGGATGCCATTTTACCCAAGATTTTCTTTTGTGCCTGAACGGCCAGGTTTTTGGAATTAAAGACATCTGTGGCCACTAAAAAAAAAGGAAGGGGAAAAAGAATAAAAGATCAGTAAATACCAGCAAGAAGTGAAAAAAAAAAAAAACAAACCCCAAAACGAACCCAGATATTAGAGAGGGTGTTCTCCCTCTCATTTTGTTTCTATGCAATTTTTCCATAGTTTAACTTTATACAAAATACACTGAAAATATAAAATCATCTCTACATTTGTCCTCTGGGCAACAGCAACCAGGAGCAATTTAAAGAAACCTATTTAAATGCAAAAGGGACAAATGGCAAAGCCATAATATTGAGTATAATGGCAAATTCATGGAAGCCAAAAGTCAAATTTCCCAAGATATTGGACAGCACGCACCAATTATTTAAATGCAAAAGGGACAAATGGCAAAGCCATAATATTGAGTACAATGGCAAATTCATGGAAGCCAAAAGTCAAATTTCCCAAGATATTGGACAGCACGCACCAATTTGGCCGTCCTGATTCACCTTGACTTTCCACTCCCAGAAATTGAGTGTTAGAAAGAAATACTCTCTGGAGAGCTCACTGACACTTGTTATTTCTGATGAATGGCCATTTTCCCCTTTAAATTTTTATACATTTTGCAGAAATGACCATACTTTATGAGCTAATGAAACATGCGACATGAAAAACTTACTTTGAAAAAGCTGTTGCTTATAGTTTACTTTTAGAATTACCATTCACTTTTAATTTGACAGATGTTTAAGATACACATAATAATGGTTATATGTATTAAATATTAATGACACTATATGCAATGCTCCCAGCTTAGAGCCAGTTAGCGAAAGTGCTCTGTAAATATTCATTCCCTAAACGCAGTTTAGTTTTTCTCTGTACAACTTCCCCCACTCTGTGCATGTCACAATCTGAAAGCTGTGCCTCTATGACTGTTCTGTCTCCCTCTTCTCCCCCAGCCTCAGAACTGCAGTTCTCTGGGTGTCCATTCCACCTTTGGGTCCAGGAGCAGCTGTTTTCTCTTTATATGCCAATGTATATGCCAAGGCTTGGGTGTTAGAAAGCAGTCATTTGGTAATAAAAGATAAAAAGCTTAAAAATATAGATACATAGGAAGGAGTCAGGGCATCCACGATATAAAATTATTTCTAATTTGGACAGACTGACATCACTAGGAAGCAAAAAGGCAGCTATTCCCAAATACATCCTGGGAGAACATATAAGAAGAGTCCCTCCTCTGGGTTGGCCAGTTACTTCAGTTGATTAGGGTACAGCCTTACAATACCAAGGTCATGGGTTCAGATCCCTCCTGAACCAGCCAGCCACCAAAAAAAAAAGAATCACTACCTCACACAGTGAGGAACTGCCATGTTAGATTTGAAATTGAGGCAAAGAGATGCCAAATTAGATTTGAAATTTGGACTAAAGTAGCTCACAGTATATAGCACAAACAGCTGCAGACTGGTTCCTGATGACTAGACTGTCATTCATAAATATACAGTGCCATAAATCCACTGAAAGAATGTCTCAATAGAACTAGAAATGGTGCCTTCGCAAATGTCGATATTTAAACTTCTGAAACATGAACTGAAACTGCAGAAGAACTGAAATATATATATATATTTTTTCCTTTTTGTCTTTTTTCGTGTCCGGCAACGGATCACAACCCTCAGTGTCACGCCCGTACCGGACCGGGACCGGCAACGGGATCGCAACCCTCGGCGTCGCCCCCACACCTCGCCCAGCCAGTGAGTGGGAACCGGTCTGTATGTGGGATCCGAACCCTTGGCGGGAGCGCCGCCTGGCTCCCAAGCGGCTCACTGTAGCAGTGCGCCACTGGGCCGGCCCGAACTGAAATATAATTTGAGAAAGAAAAGGAAAGTGAAAATGTAAGAAATAGCCAACTTTATGTCGAAGGTTTTCAAGTTTTCTCCTAATGTTTTCATCATTTAAGCAGTAGTCCATTTCTATTCTTATTCTTCAATGATTTGCAAAAGAGTGTAAAGATGATTTCACACGAAAGAATTTATAGCAAAAGAAATGGCACACATGTAGTTAATATTACCATATTAAGACCAGGGACCATCTTTCATCTCAGAACTCCTGATACAAACCTCAACAAATAAAATAAACTTGATTTATACAGGAAAGGATACCCCACCATTTTCAGATACACAGCAAATAACTAGGATTTCAGCAATTTATTTTATATAAAGTTGAAAGATTATTCTGTCTTTAATCTTTTAGAACATGGCACAAGCTACAAACATCTCACCTGCGATTTATGAAATGTCTGTAAGATGGACATACTTTATGTTGTGAAATCCTGAAACAGGAGGGAGAGGTGTTCATAAGATTCCTCTGTGCTCCTTTATGCAAGGCTGGATTTGCAAGTTTGTGCCTCTTCTTATTAAATCTCAATGTCCTATTTAATTTCAAACATAAAGAGAAAACAAACACTCTATGGTGCAGCACTTTACCTCCTCTCAAGAGAGTGTAAAAGGCAAATCTACTGCCAACTAAGCAAGATTATTCCCCGTTTAGTGGTAACCAAATCTGAACCAGGACAGAGAAGTTGATCTCTGAGGCTCTCACATGCATCCCAGAGGAATTTCGTATCCTGATCTTGAAATACAGCAGCTGCGTCACACTTCCACCTCATTCTTTGGATTATTCCAGTGTAGTTATCTTTTTAAATGAGGAAGAAGCTCTTTTGCCTCCCCTACTGGGAAGACATGCATGCAGTAGATTTATTTTTTCAGCATCAGAGAGAGCTTCTTTCAGAGCCAACTGTGGGTTGTGGCTAAGAGTTGCTGGCCAGGGATGTGTGGTCTGTGATCATGAAATACATTTTTTTTTTCCTTGCAAATTAACTGCCCTTAGCCATTCCTGTTTAGGCTCATTTGTCAGTTCCACATCCTCTACCAGATCTCTTAAAGGTCTGGTGTATCTCAGAGCTAGACCTGGACCAAGGTTTTCTCCTTCAGTCTATCCTCACCCCTGTGTGAACTCATCCACTCCCATGGCTTCAGATACCACCCACGTGCCAATGACTTCCACAGTTAAAACTCAGCCCTGACCTCTTTTCCAGATTCATTTTGCAAATGTATTCAAGATTTTTCTTTTCCTTGGCTATTTTGCAGGCATTTCAGATGTGCCATGTCCAAAACTGAACCCTTGATTCTCTCCTGCCCCCGCTAAGTGCTCCTCCTCCACTCTTTATTACATCAATTAATAGCATCCCTTCCAGCCATTTGCTCAAGTTAGAGACAGGGGAATTGTTCAGCTTAGTCCAAGCCACTTTCCAATCTCTTTTCACATAGCAGCCAGAGTTCTAAAAAATGTAATTAGAAAGTGATGCTCCACTTAAGTTGTCTGCTAACTATCACAACTCCTTGTCCTTGAAAGAAAATTTTTATTGTCTGCTTCTCTCTACTAGGATCTAAGGTCTCTGAGAACAGTGACTCCATAGGTCTCATTCATTGTGTCATCCCCTGGGCCTAGAAAGATGTCTGGTAAAGAAGAAGTCAATTTCCCCATCTTTTCAGTATACTTAAATGCTTTTCTATGAAAACATGTTGGCCTGCAACATGAAAGTTTTAAATATATATGTGGCTGTTTTTGTTTGTTTGTTTTAAAAGCTAGAGAAAGAGGTATTTGTTTTAACTAGATAAATATGTGGTTTCCTTGCCTTTAAGTGCACTCCAGAGTGTAGTTTCCCTTACTGTCATCAATCAGTTCTTTTAAAGAGGAAAGATTTGTTATGCACAGTGGGAAAACATCTGAGGACAATAATATAAATATTTAGAGCAAAAGCAAGGTGGAATGGTTCTGACTTGAGCTGCTGTGGAAGACTAAACCACAGGCCCATCTCTACTTCAGGCTCTATATTTAAACATGTGACAGAGGGATGGATCAAATGCATGCCCTGGGAAGCTACTAAGATGTGCACAGGAGATGTTCCACAAGGAGAAAGTGCTGAAAGTATTGATTCAATGTTTTATCCATTAAGGTGAATTCACTTGTGTTTTGAAATAAACATGTAAATTGTTGACTGATGAAAAATGATGCTGTATTTCAAAAACATACAAAGAATTAACACTGTTAAAGCAATTAGAGATTGTTTTATGGAAAAAAGGTATAAATATTATTTTACACCCACTTATCCTACTTCCCTCCCTCTCTGTCTATATTTCATTTCTTGACTCAAATAGCCCATTTCAGCAATGTTTGCTGAAAAGTAAACTGATATTTAGGGAATCCTGATTTTAGCATCAACAATTACAAAGTTGGAAATAAATATTGATGGTAAAAATTTACTGACCCCTGTATGCAAGAAGAAATATGCTAAGAGAAAACCAAAAACAAAAAAACTTTCAATAATATAAATTAACAGAAAACAGTTTTCTGAAAATTAAAAATGCCCTGTAACATAATTTCTCCCACTAAGAATAAAGTACTCAAGTCACTTTCTTTACAACCTCACCAGCAAATACATAATTTTTTCACCCACCAAATTTGTTGCTCTTGGTACTTCTTTTTTTTTTTTTTCCTTTTTGTCTTTTTTCGTGACCGGTAATGGGATTGCAACCCTCGGTGTCACGCCCGTACCGCGACCGGCAACGGGATCGCAACCCTCGGTGTCGCGCCCGCACCACGCTCAACCAGTGAGCAGACCGGTCTCTCTATGGGATCCGAACCCTCAGCAGGAGCGCCGCCGCGCTCCCAAGCGCCGCACTCTACCAAGTGCGCCACCGGGCTGGCCCACTCTTGGTACTTTTAAACAGTGACTACAGATGCACATACTATTACAAATTCTTGCCTAGTTAAAATTTGATCCAGGGTGCCCAATATTAGGAAAGGTGGAAAAGAAAATAATTTGGAGAGCATGTCTGGCTGTTGCCTGTTAATAAAAATTCTTTAAAGAAATATACAAAACCTTAGCTTTCTTGCATCTAAATAATTCCAAATCTAAATGGGGCTTAGTAAAAACTCAGCTTTGGTGATAAGAAAGTAGCCAGAGCCAACCACAGACATTGTCACAAGAAATCAGCAGGCTAAGAGTTGACCTCCCTACATTGAGATTTGGCAGCATTCCAGGGGAAAAGCAAGGAACATTTTGAATGGCTGGTAATGCATCTGTGACACCGGCCTCCATACTCATAATCCCAAAGTAGAAAATTCAATAGGATAGAGAAGAAACAAACAAAAAGGAAAAAAGAAAGGGAAAGTGCAATGGAGGAGAGAGGGCTGCAGCTAGCAGAAGCAGCAGAGATATGTAAGGGGGCTGCCCTTGGAAGAGACAAAAAGCTGGAGGCAATCTTATCATCCAGAGAGAAGACAAGTGCAGGGCACCTTAACCCCCAAATTGGCCGATGTCACGCAGATGGAGGCTGTCACACAGGAGAACATAGTCTTGGGAGAATCAATACATCTGGGGTCCTTAACCTGACACTGAATGCACATTTTGGTGTGTACGCATTTTCCTGACCCCAAGTGGTTAATAACCAGTGATACGCACCATCACAGTGACAAGCTAAGGCATTCACTCTGTGTGTTTTATACCAACTCCAGAAAAACACATGCTCATTTAAAAAGGCAACATAGTAAAGAAGACATACATCAGAGAAATTGGTGACTTTGAAAGACCTCCCATTCCCAAACACTGGGTGCCTTTTCAATGGAGTTCTAGGAATTGTCTAACATACACTTCCAGGTCCTTTTATAGTCCTTCACTTAGCTATTTTACAACTCTGTAAATTATAGAAAACCGACAGTATTACACATGGCTCTTGTCCATGGAGATACAAATAAAATTTGTCCAGTGGAGTTACAATTGATTCCTCATTTTCTTGTTTGACTATATGTTGCTCTTGCGATTCTCCTCGGATTCCATTCTAAGACCTTACTGCCTTCCCTTGTTAATTAGTGAATTAGGTAAAATCTTTGATTCTTCCAATTTGTATTTATATGAGAGTCATGAGTTTATCTTCTTTTTTTTTTTTTTGTCCTTTTTGAGACCGGCCGCACCATGCTCAGCCAGTGAGCGCACCGGCCATCCCTATATAGGATCCGAACCTGTGGTGGGAGCGCTACCGCGCTCCCAGCGCCGCACCCTCCCAAGTGCGCCACGGGCTCGGCTCGAGTTTATCTTCTTGAAGAACATACCCTTTAACACATATTAGAATTTTTTCATCAAAACATTTAAAGTGAAAAGACTGCAGTGTGAACCTTCAGTGCATTACTGTTCTTTTACTGACGCAACTTATTCTACCAGGGTCCTGGAAAAGTAGAGTGTAATAATAAAAGTCCAAATACTCTGTAGCTAATGGTTCACAAACTGCCATACTGCTCAGGCATATCACTGAGACTCAGTTTCCTCATCTATAGGGTGAGTATAATGATCCCCACCTCTGGGAGTTTTTCTAGAGATAAATGGACATTGAACATGTAGAAGTGTCTCACATAATGCCTGCCACAGAACAGCCTTCTCCATAGGTTTAAAGAACACAACAAATTAAACTTCAAATATATTCTGATAAACTTTACTGCTGGATCACTTTTGGTCAAAATTAATCAAATCCTTCTGGAAGTATTGTGGAACTGAGAAATGCAAAATGCCAGATGGCTGTGTGAAGAAAATAGAGACTTCACATAGTTTAGTTAATGAGGAGATACATTTCCTTTTCCATGATGACATTAAAAAATATATCATTAAAATTTTCTTTAGAAGGGAATTTCTCTTTTTTTAAGGTGTTAGATCTCTTGTTGGCAATAGGTTCAGTACTACAAGGACTCTGAGAGGTAATGAAAGGGTATTCTGCCTAGAGAAAACTGGCCCATCGAGAACAGAACTGAAGACGACCACGAAAAGACAGGAAGAGAAACAGTGTCAACACCCATGCAAAGCTGTGCAACAGGGGCAGGATGCAAAGGAAATGGGCCAAAAATAAAGCCAAAATGAAAACCCACAGTGAAAGCCACAGGGGCTGACAAAATCACTCTAGAGAGTCAAAGTATTCTCACGCAGAGTTTCTGAAGCCTCCCAGAGAACCAAAGACTCAAAGGTAGGGCAAGAAGCCCTGGAAGTACAGCATGGATGGAAACAAAAGGCTCAAAGTAAAAAGTCCTGGGTTGTAAACTTAGGTGCAATTTAATTTCTCTGAAACTCAGTTTTCTCATCTGCTAAGTGGGCTGTCATTTCAATTTGGTGTGGCTTAAATGAGATTTAATGAGTTACAAATTTGAAAACACCCAGCAATCAGTGTGCTAGGCTCATGACAGACCACAAATGAACACCAAGTTTTGCTACTTTATTTAATATCTTGAAATGAGATTTTTCTACCATACTTAATACTTGAAATAGAGGAGCAGAGATTCAAACCCAGTATCTGTGCTCTTTCTACTTACTTCTCCTTATACCTGCCATTTGCCAAATTTATGGACAAGAAAAATTATGCACTGAAGAAAATACTGTGAATCCTTTCCCTGTGTGATTTCAGGCTGTTTTCGTTGCTTTAATTCTAGAATCTCTTCATCATGATATTGGGTTCAATTGTGTGTCCTTTATTCCTGTGGCTTAGTTTTGTGATGATTTTGAAAATGTCCTTTCCTGAGTTTCAACTCCTTTAACTTTGTATTAGACCCATCTCTGCTCTTTTTCCATCAATTTGCCCCAGAAATCATGTGATGCCTTGATTGCCTTCTTTAGGGCATAAACTTGACACAATATCCCTGTTGCTTCTGGGTTGGTTTAATACCAGGATTGGAAGAGAGTTTGGTGAACTCTCTTATATGAAATGGTATGGCAGGACCCCAAAGAATGTCAGTTTTGTAAATATTAAGACAGAGGTTACAGACTAGAAATGAATTTTGTGGCTACCCCAAATCAAAGCAAGAGATGTACTGCCACACAAACCCATTAGTCATCCTAAGCAATAATGATGATGATACTACCAATACTACTACCACTAATACCAGCCACCAATTTTGAATCATTACTACTGAACTGTTAGAACTTGAATTATCTTATTGAAGTTTCACAACAACTCTAAGAAGGAGATTATTTTTATGCCAATTTTACAGACAAATTAACTGAGGCCCAGAGAAATTAAGTTACTTTTTTAAGGCCATACAGTCATTTAGTGGCAAAGATGAACTTGTACTCAGATATGTCCAACTCCAAGCTATTCTCTGAACAATTAGATTACAATACATGAGCTTTAGAAAAGTGGTTTCCTCTTGAAAGTATGGGAAGACCTAGTAATGGTTGGCTAAGTAAAGTGAGATAGAAGAAAAAAAGGAAACCAGGTCTCCCTGCAGGAAGGAAATAGACCATAAGGGAGATCAACACAGCTGGGCTTGAAACAGGCTGTGTTTCCAGGGAAGAACCTGAGCTGTTTTTAAAACATTTAAAAATTTAATCTAAAAAATAAATAATATATTGTTCAAAAGTCAGAGCAAAAGTGGAAGGTCTTTCTCAGCTCTGCCACTCATGCACAATTCCGACCCCAACCCTTGCTTCCAAGAGGCAACAACTGTTCTTACATTTTTTATAACCTTTCAGGATTTTTTTCTTCTCTGCATAGATAAGCAAATACATGAATAGATACAGAGCAATGTGAATAAGTCTTAAAGGCTTGCAATTCTCAAGAAATACAACTTTTGAGTGATGAGAGAATATAAACTACATATATGTCCACAATTCCATGCATAACTGTGACATAAAATGATGACATGCTGGAGGAGCATGGGCTATTACCTTTGTTACCCCACACAAAATATAGCAATGTGTCCTTCAGTGAGTGGTGAGAAGGTAGTGAGAATGGAAGACCGGCCTTTAACAACGGGGACAAGTAAATATCATGATTAGAGGGATCGTACAGTTTATCATCCAAATGGGATACCTTTAAATGGTAATTACACAATAACAAGAGATCTGTGACTGTCACAGGTAAATGTAATTAGTCACCCTACTTAAGACTAAATAAGAAAGGGACAAAAGTAAGGATTTATCCTCATAGTTAGGACCTGAGAAATTTCTTGTGAACTCCACAAGAGCATTAGCCAACTTTTTGTCCAAACTATGTTAAAATCATGTTCTTCAAGAAGTTAAGAGGAGTCTTCTGGGGAGAACAATTCTCTCTAGTTAAATAAGTCTGGAAAATAGTATATACTGGGGACGTCTTTGGAGTTGAAAAAAATGCATTAATAATATTAAAGATTTTGAAGATTAGTGAAGTAAGGATCATGTTCTTCAAGAAGTTAAGAGGAGTCTTCTGGGGAGAACAATTCTCTCTAGTTAAATAAGTCTGGAAAATAGTATATACTGGGGACGCCTTTGGAGTTGAAAAAAATGCATTAATAATATTAAAGATTTTGAAGATTAGTGAAGTAAGGAAACATTTTCAATTTGTTTACCCATCTTCCAACTCATTTCACAGAGGATCCATTAACAAATTTGTAGGATAAGGTCAGTGAAAATAATTGGCTAACAAATTGACTAGTGTTCCTGGTATTCCTCTGGAATATGTTTACGATTATCTCGTGCAAATAGGGGAGGGCAAGACAGGCAGCCATGCAACGCCAGACAATATGATGATTCCGAGCACAGGCTCTAGAGTCAGACTGTCTGGGTCAGAAGCTTGGCTCTGCCACCTAGTGCCCATGTCCCTGGAGCAAATTACCTAACCTCTCTATTCCTCATATGCAAATGGGGATACTTAAGGTTTTTACAAGGATGAAATGAAAACAATCCATATAAAGTGCTTAGAACAGCACCAGATATAAAATAATCAAGTCAATTTATGTAAGCAATTATTATTATTGTCATTATATTACTATCCTTATTTTTAAGGTAGATATTGTTGAAGTTCTGCTGAGACAGGATGCCACAGGTCTTGCAATCAGGTCTTGTGAAATAGGAGTGAGGAGAGAGGAAATCAACCCAAAGACATGAATCATTCAACAAAGTTTCAGAAAAAAATTTAAACGTAAACTATATCTAACTTGTTGTCAAGGACCAGGAAAATGCCAGACCTACTGAATCAGAATCTCCAGGACTGAGAGAGGAAATCAACCCAAAGACATGAATCATTCAACAAAGTTTCAGAAAAAAATTTAAACGTAAACTATGTCTAACTTGTTGTCAAGGACCAGGAAAATGCCAGACCTACTGAATCAGAATCTCCAGGACTGCAGTCTACGAGTCTGCATTTGTAAGAAGCACCCTATGTAATTTTGATATATGGTATAGTTCAAGGACCCCTGTTCTGAGGTGCACTCCTAGAACACTGTACTTGAAATTTTCAAAGACACAGACTTTGGCCACAAAGGCATGCCGTGAGTAGACTATGAACAGATTTAATTCCCTCTCAAATTTTTTTCACAAAAATATACATGTCAGCTTGTGTATGGAATCCAGAGAAAATATTTTCAGAATAGAGCCTCAAAGAATTGTGATAATGTATCCAAGAGAACAGAAAAGTTAGACTGTTCCAGATGATATTTTAATCCAAAATTTGAAAAGAGCCTAACTCTTATCACTAGGCTACATATGAGTTTAAAATTAAATAAAAATACAATCATTTATACAAAACTGACTTTAGTTAACTATTCATTTTCTTTTTAAATTAAACGAACACTTCCTTATTTATTATGGTGAATTAGGTAGGACACACTAGTTTATTCTTAAGACTTTTCAATTAAGTTGGATTTCTTTACATATTTTCTTGAGGATATAAAGCCTTTCCACTGTTGATATAATCCAATCTTCCACAAGAATGTAAAGGAAAATCTTCTAAACAGCTCCATGATTTTCTGCACTTTCTCACCCCCTAATTCTCCCATCCTGCCAGAGGCCCAGGATCCTGATGAATATTTATATTCATGCAGTGCTTAGAAAACCACTAACAGATTTAAAAATCAAGCACACTAGAGTGAAGTTTAGGTACTGAACCAGCCCCAAAACTGGCATCAATGGTCAATACCTCTTTTCTGGTCTCATAAGGTGGCTCCTGGCCACATAACAAAGATAACCAGAGAGTAAAATCACAGTCGACATTTGTGCAGCACTCTACAGTTTGCAAAATATTTTCAATATAGCACTTTCCTATGCATTTCTAGTTTAGTCCTGTTATTGCCTAGTGTGGAGGGAGCCAGGTTAAGAGAAGAGAACTGAGGCTCAGAAGTCAAGTGGCTTATCCAAGGGTATGTAATTAGTGGCAAAGCTGAGGCTCTACAAGAAAAGTGAAATTAAGATAATATTCATTGCTTATGAATTTTCTATCAAATGCCACAATGCTGCTCAGCCAGCTATAGAATCCCACTTCTCAGAGCTTGTCTGTTACCCTTGATAAAGTGACTCCTTGATACAAAAAGGAGCACAGGTCTTAAACAACAGAGATCTAAAAAAACTAAAGAAAAGTTTTGTATCTACTGGCACCCTGTCCCTCCATTCCTGCCTAGAAAAGTGCCACCTCTTCCAAGAAGCCTTTCCAAATCCAATGGCCAGAATAAATCTTTCTTCTAACCTGCTTTTCTGCTGTGTGAGAGAGTTAAGTCCTATCTTTTATTAATTGCTTACGATCCTCTACAAGTAAGGTACCATCTCCACATGCCCTCCAGCTAGCATGGAGTGAACTAAACCCCAATGCTCTAATCTGCCTCCAGGGAACCCATCAACATCTCTTCCAGCAATTCATGAAGATGTGTCAGGAAATCAATTCAATTTCTTATAAGAGGGTATTTCCAAAAGTTTGTGGAAGAATGGAATTAAAAGATAATACAAATCTTTCCATGAACTTTTAGAAGTACCCTCTTACTAGAGACTAACAAATGAATTTACTTGTATCCCATGGATAAAAACATAACCCTGTATATGAGATGTAAAATACTTTGTTTTAAAGAAGAGAAATCCATATGAAAGAAATACATTTTCTTCTTTTTATCTGCTGCTTTTCTCCCCTGTCCTTTGCCAAAACATACAGAATAACTAGCTACTTTTGTTTGAAGAAGTGACCATATTTAGTTAACTCAATCCCTACAGCAAATGTTCTGGAATCTTCCATGCAAATATCCCAAACCCATCTGTTTGAGTATTTTAGGAGCAGTAACCTCTTGGCCTCAGCTTGGGCATCTCTCAAATATGCATCTTGGCACAACCTCCCAACATTCTTGTCACGGCCTTTCCCCAATAACTATTAAAATGTTGAGTTAGTCAAGCATTTATAGCCATGTTAATGTCCTGAGGTCAGAGCCACTTAAACCTAAGCAAATGGCAAGATGGGATTTGTTGGGCCTTAAAGTAAAGTACCTCATTGCATACATCGAGCCACCATGAAGTTCGGAAATTCTAGGATAGAACCCTGAAAAAAACCCAGAGGTTTACAGCAGCAGCACCACTGGGTACTACCAGTGCGGCACGTAAATTCTCTGTGAAGTGGTTTTTACCTCTTTCTAACCTTTTCTCTCCCCATTTAATGCTCAGGCATCCCTCTCTGTTTTATTTGGGTCAGGATGCCTTGCAGAGGTTGTAGCCTAGACACCCCATTGTTTGGTCTGTACAATGTTGTATTGTTCTTAGGATTAGTAGTACATATTAGAAATTTAACTTCAAAATCTGTGTTTCTGATTTTCATTGAACAACCATAATAAGATCTGACCAAAATGGGCTCACACTCCCACATGATAAGAATGATCTTCAGCTACACTGTGGCTGCCTCCTTTAGAAGGACACTGCCTTTTCTAGATTTCCACAGGCCCTCCTGGCCATCTTCTCACACTTATGTGCATTTGCTGGGTTCTGCTGGCATTTGTGTGGGTGACCCTTGCCCTACAGAAATAAATTCTGAGCCAACCTATGGAACTCCTATCAGGTAGTCAGGAGTTAAATTACCTGTATGTCAGAAACCAGAGCACACGTGTGGGTCCTGTGGATTTCAGAAATAGTTTCAGCACAAATAACGTACAGCCAGTGAGTTTCTAAGGAGGTTCTGCTGGGTGAAGCGGCAGCAAGGTGAAGAGTGATAATGATTTGTTTTCATAACACTTGTTTAGTCACAGACTTCAAGAAGATAAATTTGGGTACCAAAATCTCCCCCTTACTTCTATAGAACGTGTCAACTGGGTCACAGGGAGGTGGTAAATGTGCCAAATTTATAAAGATCCTAGGGGGATGTTGAGCTTGGATTCTCCATACCAGTTCGGAACCCTACACAGCAAATAGACTTGTGGCAGAAAGAGCCTCTCTCCAGTCATTCATTCATTCACTCACTCACTCACTCTTTCATTCAACAATTTTTTATCAAGCACCTTTCTATTGTATGCCAGGCAGAGTGCCTGCTCTCAAGAAGCACAGATTCTAGAAGGAGACGAAGGCACAAACAAACAAACATGTATAAAAATGTCAAGTCAACTCTGTACTCCACAGATACATACAATCAACTGTTACAACAAAAAGAAAGGGAGAAAGAAAAAGTTGAAGATTAAGATGTAATTCAAAATCTTAAATTTTATATTTTTCCTTATTAAAATTGGTTAACTTAACAGTATATTTAGAATTTAAAACACTAAAGCCCCAATAACCCATAAAGACAAATAGTTTTGTTAAAATAATTATAATCCTTTGATGTTGATGACACATACTTGGTATATTAAACTAATTTTTCGGTTAAAGAAAATAACTAAAAATATCATTATAGTCGTTCTGTTGTAAGAATTGAAAAACGTTTTCCTAAATATATTAACTTGCTGTCTTGAAGATGGATTACTTCCTTAATGGTAGATATCTTGGTAAAATAAACTTTGGCAAATAACATAACACAACTGATCAATTTTACGACTGATCACCAAATAACACAATAAGCCTCTTCTCAAAAATACTTTGGCAGCCTCCACTTCTGTGGCTTTGCTTTTCATCCGCTCATTAACGGTTTAGAAGTCAAGCCACCATTCAACTCTTACCATTTCCATCATCAGTCCTATTTTTAGAGATGAAAGAAGCCATGGAGACCACAGGAGAACAAACAGAAGCCCAGAGGTTAACGTGGGGTCACGGTGTGACCCTGTGGAAAGGTGCTTTAGGTTGGGATTAACAAAAGTACCAAGCAGCCACTTCTCCATTTAAAACAAAGCTTACAAACTTTTGGCTTGTAGCATGTTTAGGCTGGGCCTATATAATATTTTTTTCTTTTTTTAATTGAGATAAAATTCATATAACATAAAATCAACATTGTAAAAATTTTAAAAGTCTACAATTCAGTGGTTTTTATTATATTCACAATGTTGTGCAACCATCACTGCTATCTAATCCCAAAATGTTTCCATCACCCCCAAAATGACCCCATAATGTTTTAATTTTTGTTTTTGTAATTAGAAAACAAACAAACAAAAC
Source organism: Galeopterus variegatus (assembly GCF_000696425.1). Taxonomy (NCBI): domain Eukaryota; kingdom Metazoa; phylum Chordata; class Mammalia; order Dermoptera; family Cynocephalidae; genus Galeopterus; species Galeopterus variegatus. Next base: position 306,503 of record NW_007728118.1, on the reverse strand, counting down.
CAAAAACTCATGTAAAAGTTGGCAGCTTTCACATTTCTGGCTTCTTAGAAAAAATCTGACCTTTCGGCAATACTGAGGCGGGAGGAGGGAAAACACAGGTCCTCTCCACTTTACCCCCTGGCAACTGCAGCACTTGAGTGATTTCCTGGCCCCTGTGGGCATACGAGTGAGCCACCCCCGATTGATTTGGAATCACTTTACCAAGGGCCTGGGGTGAGAGACTCCAAGGGGGGTTCAAAGAACTCACAGCCCTCTGTTTTCTGGGCTGGAATTGAGCTGGGCAAGGAGGCTTCTTACCTCTGACTCTCCAACAGGATCCCTGGGCTTCTGCCAACTTCTTTATTCACCTTTCTCTCAAAATGTTTTGCGTTTGCTACCCCAGGATCTTTGCTGAAATTGCTCTCTTCCCCTGAAAAGCCGTCCTACATCTACCCGACCAACATCCTAAACCCCTGTCCACTGAGAGCCACAATCATGACTTGCCTTGTTTTCTTCTTACTATCTGTATTTTAGTTCCCTATGGTTATACAATATATTTTTATTAAAAAATAAATTTACTTAAAAAGAAAACCATATTAACTATGGGAATGGAAACTGGTACTACCCCTAAATGTATCATAATCATAAAAATCATTACAACTTTTTTAATCGTAAAAATTAATTCATAAGAGTTGGGAAAATGGAATAATTCGGTCAGGCTCCTCTCGCCTCAGGGCTGGATAGCGGTTGCTCTGTAAACATTGTGTGTGTGGGTGGAGTATGTGCACCTGCAAGGCGGTGCCACTTTGGCTGGTTTTTACTGCCTCAGGCGCCTCCCCTGCACGGCCATGTTTTTTCCAGACCTGAAGTTTCCAAGACTGGTGTGGCTGTTACCTAGCTCATAGACCTGCGTGAAGGGGTCTGGTGACGCAGCCTGGCATGGAAGGGTTTGTGACCCAGTCTGTGAATGGGCTTGAGGGGTCTGGGAGCTCCAGACCCAGCCCTAGCTCAACCATTGGCCCAGTCAGTGCAGGATTAACGGCCGGTAAAAGAGCTGCGACAACTAGCACAGTCACCTAGCTTTACAATTGGCATCACAAACAGGATTAAGAGCTAGACAATTGGCACTGTGAGCAGGACTCGAGACATCAGCCTCAGCCTCGCAGTAGCCCTTGTTGTAACTAGACAAATTGGTGTGGTTGGCAGGATTACACCACATTTGGCGTAGCCTGCGACAAGACTGATTCCAGACATTAGCCTAGCAGTAGCCCTTTCGTAGCCAGACAACAAGAAAAAGAAAACATGAACACTATTAGTTTCTAGCCAGATATTGTTGCAGGTAAAAGAGCTGCGACAACTAGCATGGTCACCTAGCTTTACAATTGGCATTACAAACAGGATTAAGAGCTAGACAATTGGCACTGTGAGCAGGACTCGAGACATCAGCCTCAGCCTCGCAGTAGCCCTTGTTGTAGCTAGACAAATTGGTGTGGTTGGCAGGATTACACCACATTTGGCGTAGCCTGCGACAAGACTGATTCCAGACATTAGCCTAGCAGTAGCCCTTTAGTAGCCAGACAACAAGAAAAAGAAAACATGAACACTATTAGTTTCTAGCCAGATATTGTTGCCTGCCAAAGGCCATGAGCCAGCCCCATATCTACCTGTGTGGTACAAAAGGAGGTGAGTAAGTGTGAGTAAGCTGGTGAAGGTCACATAGCCCCAGACACAAGCATTCCCCATAAATGATGCAAAGGATTCCAAGGAAACTGAAAAGGGACTAATCTGGTGATGTGACTGAAGGTGAATTAACACCATGCCTGGGTCCTCCTACAATCATTTACTGTACCACCAGTGGCACAAGCACTGTACTTTGGGAAACAACCACATGCCCATCCTTCCAAAGCTTCATGCCAATTCCATCCATCTCAACAGTTTTGCCTCTGATATCTCAGCCACGATAGCCCTTCTTAAACCTCTCTAACCCCAATGTGGCATTCTCCTTGTAAGTACTTATTTATGTGCATGTCTGATAACTCCTCTACACTGAAAACTCCTCAAGGACAGCGACAGGTCTTCCACATTACATATGCCTTCTTTGCTGATGGCTACGGGCACTTAGTCACATTCCTGTCACATGCCTGTCTTGACATCCTTGGTGAAGAGAGTTTCAAAATGACTTTTAAAAATCCCACAGCAGCATCTACATGAACCAAAAAATGTCTTAGTAGATGAAGTCCCCAATATGGTTAAAGGTACAGGGATTAATATCTGCATCTCTTTGCTCTTTCTTACATTTTGGGATATTGTAGAGCACCGAATACAATTATCATCAGGAAGTTATTCCTAGTGTGCTAAGTAAGAGCTAACCTATTTAGGGCAGTTTTTGTTCTAAAAGGACATAAGTGTAGCTAGCAGTCCAGGAAGTGGGGGTGGGTACAGTTTCCAGGCGTTATTTCTGGGGTGGAAGAAGTGGCTGAACACCTTCTGTAACGGCTCCAGGTGTCGTGCATGCCCAGGAAGAATCCGTTCACACTACCAGGGTCAACAAGGTAGAGGAACAGGACAAAGAGCTCTATAAACTGGTAAAAGCCATGGTAACTAACATAATTTTTTAAAAAAAATACTAAATATACAATTTATGATGGTCAACTTATATTTTTATGATATCTGGATTAATTTTCTTAAAGGCTGGAGCCCCTTATAAAATTTGCATACGTGGTGTACTGGTGCCCATTTTACAAGCTTAGGAATATAATTTTACTGATTCAAATTATTAGCAAGGTTAATAGCCCTATCTTTGTTCTTGGGAAATATTATTGATCATATCTAGCCATTATCTTATATTAAGTTCTTGATAAATAACAGACCCTCCAATTAAAATATCATTTCTATGGAGAAAGACAACCTACTTTATTGAAATTTTCTTCCTAATATGATTTTTAATATTCTCATTGCTGCAAAAGGCAGAAACTATCTTAGAAAAAGAATACTGAATTTATCTCCATGATGTGAGACAATGTATATTATAAAGAGTACATGCTTAGGAAAGATAAAGTCTTTTGAATGTGTGATTTGAATCAGTTTCTAAATCTGAAAATTAAATCTACCCTAAGTGAACAGTTTCCCCTTGAACTAGTGTCCTGTTCATTTTTCAATTTATGCCATCCAGTCTACCCTTGCTTTGAAAAGGATGGTGAAGGGAATTAATGGATTCGCCAAAAAGGGTCTTTTCTCTCATATTTTCAGGATCCATCTTTAACTCCTTTTGTTGATCTTGGAATGAAGGAAACAGATGCTACTGTTGGACATGAACTGTGATGTTATACAGTATTTTTAAGCTGTCAGCTGTACAGTTAGTCTTTACATAAGCAATGAACAAATGCTTCTCTGTACTTTTATTTCCCTGAACCATACAAATACACAAATGCCAGAACTCCACCCACATTCCAATGCAG
>NW_007728118.1:299928-301926 GCF_000696425.1 Galeopterus variegatus | reverse complement strand
GCTTTGGGCCCTTCTGGTCTTAGAAGCAAGGTTTTCAATTCAGACCATTTTGACCAGCAGCTAGCCTTTACCACCCATTATGTGATAGAACTTCAAGGCAAGTATGCACATGGTTAAAGAGGGTTGAGGCCTTTAATTTACTGTCAAAGTCTCTGATAAAGCCCGTTTTTCCTCTTCTATGTACAGACTTAACAAAGGAAAGCTGGGATTTTAGTTGTTAAAAGCATTAAACAGGGTTTAAAGGCCTCCTTTACTCAGCTCAAAGAGTTTTATGTCTGGATCCACACATTGATTCTCTATCCCCCAGTCCAGTAACATCTTTCTTTTCTCCAATCTTTCTTCTAAAAATTGCTTTTCATTTTAAATTAGACTTAACTAGTAATAAACTTCTCTAGACTGATTTGCGTTCCAGTGACTAGAACCCAGAAAAAACTCCACAAATGTACAATTGCAATGAATTGAAATGGAGGGATGCTTTTGTGGCAAAACAAACAGAAAGCTATTTAAAAAAAGAAAAGGAAAAAAAGCAGGCATTTCTAACACAAGTGTTGCCAAAAACACTCCCTCTTCTGTTGCTGCCACAGATGTGCCACACGTTTTTGGGTAACAAATGTGTCTGACCCAAATCTGAAAGACAACTCTCTTCAGTTTCCGTCACTTCTCAAAAGAGGAAGAAGTTACCCCATGACAGCCCTCCATCAGCTTAGACAGACCTGCTCTGGGTAAGGCCCTCCCCTGGGCCTGTCTGCTCAGAATTTAGGCCTCAACATTGTCATTCAAAGCACAGAGTAGGAGACTGAATATCACCCACACAGGCTCAAAGGGAACCAGCAAGAAGAAGGTCCTCCCAGGCCTTCCTAAATGTTGCCCCATATGTACAGTACATTATGCAAGTCCAGTGTGGTTTTAGCTGACTACTGGCACCATAGAGGGTGCAAATACCTGCTATGCACGACAGTCTCCTCCTATACCTAAAAACCAGCCGATGAGGCCAGAGGCACAATAAGTATCAATGTCTGGATAATCCATGAATCTCATGAAAACCGCAGAGGTTTTTAATTGTGTGAAATAGTTTACTCTCTGGACCATATGCCTATCCTTATGCTTCATTGGTTATCAAGTATTGCTGTTTGCCTACAATCTACCCATTATCATTAAAAACTAGAAGAGGCTTTAGCAGCCACTTCCAGGTCTAACAGTCTGCATCACTACAAAGCTGAAGGAAACTAACATCTCAGAGCAGGGAATCATTTTACACAATGAAAGTTTGGCTCCTGTAAACTTATTTCCCTGAAAGCATCCTACTAGAACAGATATAAGGTATTTGGGGCACAGGATTCCTGTATTTTCAAAAGGGCAGATTTTTATCAAGCTCCAATGCAAGCATAGCAGGGGCTATTCTGTCCTGCCTTGTTCATGAAAAAAGAGGAAGAAACAACGAGAAGCTCAGGATATAAGTATTTCAGAGTCACAGCCACGTCCTGTCCAAGTACAATAACCATAACCTCACTCTTTATAAACTTATGATTTACTTCTAAATTGGGCAAATGAAGCCTAGTTGGGAACCTAAAGATGTCCCCAAAAAGCATTATTGACTTTACCCTAACCCAAAGTAAAAATATTTGCATGCATTTTGCAAATAATCTTTCCCTGGCAGTTTCTTATTTGAAAAACAAATAGAAGCTCAGAGACTAGCACTTGTACAGTTTAGAATTCAGAAAGAAAAACTTTTTTTTTGTTAGACACGCTCATCTAGTAAATGCTGTGTCTAATTCAGCATTTCCACAAAATGTGGCAATAAGACTTCTTAAATCCCTAAGACCAAAAAAAAAAAAAATGCTGCTTAGAATAGGCATACGAAAGAAAGGAAAGTGTTTTTTTTGAGTTAAGGGAGGGGAAATTACATTATTTAGGAAGAAAGCAAAAACTAAAATAAAATGAGTTACTTTTAAAGTCCTGAAACAACATCTGTAGGCAACAAGATGCCAAAAAACCTTT
>NW_007728118.1:283037-298553 GCF_000696425.1 Galeopterus variegatus | reverse complement strand
GTGTGATGATTTTAAAGGAGCTGAAAATAAAAGAGGTGTAAAAACCAACAGAACACCAATACCCTGAAATAAGTTTCAATCTGTATAACAGAAAAGGTCAGGTGAAATGATGGCCTGGAAAAAAAATGAGAAAGCAGAGTGGTTGGCTTTGAACTTTGATACTCATCAGACACGTTACAATAAGTGACAAAGACCTATTCTGTCCAGAAATCCCCCACTTTATTTTTAAGCCTGGAAACTGGTTGGTCATATCTATACTGAACACTTCCTGTCCAAGGGCATGCTGATGGCAACAACTGCCAAGTTTAGTAGCTGCCTACATTTAGTCAATTGAGTCATTCATGAAATAAAAAACAGCATCAAGCATTAAAAAAAAAAAAAAAATGCCTAACTGAAGCTCTGAAAGATATACAATAAAAACAGGTTTGACTATTTCACAAAACAGGGATAGATGGTGTCATGAAAAAAATAGAAAGAAAACAGACAGTACTACTTTAAGAGACTATTTGCTGATAGGTTCTGTGATATTCTACCACGACTACCAAATACAACAGTTCTCCCACTCCCATCCTCTACAATAGTCCAGTTGACATTCCACATCTTCACTACAAACATGTCCAAGACTGCAGAATGACTTAAGGAACTAACTAACAACAACAAAAAACACAATGTATTCCTTTTTAATTTGGTCCAATTACATTTTAAAGGAAGGGTCGTCTGAGAATTCTAAAGAAACAGGACTGCAGAGTACTAAAATAGATCAAGAATGTACAATTTATCAAATAGTCTATTGATCACAGTGTTACGTTAAGAACCCATCTTTGGGAAAGAGAGGAAAACAATTAAGGATTTATAGCCACCTTGAGGGCTGTGTCAGGCTTCAGCTAGACTGCCTCTCCCAGCAGCAATGATAATTTACCTAATCAACCCTCACGCAAGTTGAAACAAGCCAGCTAAAGTTCCATTGCTGAGAAACACAAGGAACACTCCCCCATACCCTTAACCAGACGCCCAGAGGGGTGACCCCAAGGCGTGCTGGGATAGGTGGCAAGGGCAGGACCGCCAAGTAAGCACCCCTGCACTTCTAGGGTTATCTGGTCAAGGGAGCCAACTAATTTAAACCACTTTACACATAAAAAACCCCAAGCCGGGAATTCTTCAGTGAGCCTGCTTACCATCAGACTTGTTCATGAGGCAAATCCCCAGGAGGCAGGTATAGCTTCACCAGGAGGGGGTGATGACACTATCCCTCCCACCAGCCCTCCAGAAAACGGGTGGCACGATGCAGCAGACAGCTTTGAAACGTTTCCCACCAGCTGGCACAACTGCTTTCCTAATNTAGTCAATTGAGTCATTCATGAAATAAAAAACAGCATCAAGCATTAAAAAAAAAAAAAATCTGCCTAACTGAAGCTCTGAAAGATATACAATAAAAACAGGTTTGACTATTTCACAAAACAGGGATAGATGGTGTCATGAAAAAAATAGAAAGAAAACAGACAGTACTACTTTAAGAGACTATTTGCTGATAGGTTCTGTGATATTCTACCACGACTACCAAATACAACAGTTCTCCCACTCCCATCCTCTACAATAGTCCAGTTGACATTCCACATCTTCACTACAAACATGTCCAAGACTGCAGAATGACTTAAGGAACTAACTAACAACAACAAAAAAACACAATGTATTCCTTTTTAATTTGGTCCAATTACATTTTAAAGGAAGGGTCGTCTGAGAATTTTAAAGAAACAGGACTGCAGAGTACTAAAATAGATCAAGAACGTACAATTTATCAAATAGTCTATTGATCACAGTGTTACGTTAAGAACCCATCTTTGGGAAAGAGAGGAAAACAATTAAGGATTTATAGCCACCTTGAGGGCTGTGTCAGGCTTCAGCTAGACTGCCTTTCCCAGCAGCAATGATAATTTACCTAATCAACCCTCACGCAAGTTGAAACAAGCCAGCTAAAGTTCCATTGCTGAGAAACACAAGGAACACTCCCCCATACCCTTAACCAGACGCCCAGAGGGGTGACCCCAAGGCGTGCTGGGATAGGTGGCAAGGGCAGGACCGCCAAGTAAGCACCCCTGCACTTCTAGGGTTATCTGGTCAAGGGAGCCAACTAATTTAAACCACTTTACACATAAAAAACCCCAAGCCGGGAATTCTTCAGTGAGCCTGCTTACCATCAGACTTGTTCTACTTCTAGGGTTATCTGGTCAAGGGAGCCAACTAATTTAAACCACTTCTACACATAAAAAACCCCAAGCCGGGAATTCTTCAGTGAGCCTGCTTACCATCAGACTTGTTCATGAGGCAAATCCCCAGGAGGCAGGTATAGCTTCACCAGGAGGGGGTGATGACACTATCCCTCCCACCAGCCCTCCAGAAAACGGGTGGCACGATGCAGCAGACAGCTTTGAAACGTTTCCCACCAGCTGGCACAACTGCTTTCCTAATTCGTCATCTGCCGCTGTTTGTGCGCTTTTAGAGGAAATCATTTTTATAAATCATAAGAAAGTTACTAGAAATCCAAGCCAACACAGCACAGCCCTGGCTTCTGACTGGCTCCGATTTAGAAGTTGGAACAGCAGGAGCATTCCTCAATGTCATGTCCTTGTTTATGGGCTCCCGCATTAATCCCGCCTGAGAAGAACTGGAGGGCTTCTGTGTCCTCCAAATGCCACCATTCCACTGGCTGCAAGTCTGCACAGACTTTGGAGACCAGCACCCCATTCTACCTCCTGTTAACTACAAAATGAAACAAAATAAGCGAACTGCTCAAACTTCTGTCTCTTGCCTAATTGCACTACTGCTCACCTCTCCAGTGCTGCACAAGTTACTTTTTTTTTCCCCCCATTTTACTCCTCCCTTCCTTTCTATCCACACTCCTACTTCTTCCCCGAAGCTCTGCATCTGGCCTGGATCCCACCCTGTGGCTCCCACCCGCTCCCACTCCCCATCCCTTCCACTCACTATTTCTCCCTCATTGATCCCTTGAAATTGAAATCTACCAAATGGCTGCTCCCTTGACTTCCTTCACCATTCTGATTTCCCAATAGTGCTTTCTCTTCTCTTTCAGAAGGTGCTACTTGTCCCTCAATTCTACCTCCTTGAAAACTATCCTGAGCGACTCCTTTAATGATCTCCTTTTTTCTGAAGAATTTAAGTCCTATGTTTAGACTTGTGATATTAAGGAGAGGTGCATTTTCATCCTAGATATTTCATAACCAACTGACTCAGTTCTAATTTTAACCCTTAAAAGGTGAAAATGGTTTTATAAGTGTTTAACAATATAGGAGAACAGTGCATTCATACTTTACTTTTAAGAAATAACTTTACAGGAGGAAAAAGTTTCTTGGGGCAAGCCCACCCTTCCATGCTTTTTAGAGAATGTGAAACGAGGACTTAATTGAGTGACTAGGCAGGCCCAGGCAGGGTTCTTCTTTGTGTGTGATTATAAGCCTCCTTATTTATACAGCACCTCCTGAGTGAAGCCATGCAAGCACTGAGCTTTCCACAAACATTATCTCAAGGACAAGCCATCTAGCATATTTCCACTGGTGTGACAACCACTTAACACACCTCAGGAGAAATTTAAAATTTCTCAGAATACCTCAGCTTACTAGTGTGGCCCAAATCCTACTTAATATGTTTAAGACTCAAGTCTTAAGAGTTACAGATTATACGCCATCAGAAGCATCAGTGGTTTTCCAAGACATGCACTCATGTCACAGGAAGGAAAAACACAGGGAGAGAGAAAGTGAAGGTGAAAGGGAAGAGAGAAAAGTTCTCTGACTTCTCAGAGTGACCAGAGCTTTTCCACAGTATGAAGACTGGCGTGATACTGTGATATAATTAAAAATATGTATTTATTCCTTGTCCCTGGCTCCTTGCCAGAGCTGCTAAAACTTGGAATTTCTTGAGTGATAGGTATAAGAGGGGTGTCTTTTGTTACTCATAATAAGTCCCTTATTAAGGCTGAAAGTCAACCTTACCTGAGTTTATGCTAATAAGGTGACTCATAAACCAGAATGGAACTGGTTACCTGAGAAACCAACCAGGTAAAGATTATAGGGTTGGAACTTTCAGAGGGGCTGGAGATTGAGTCCAAACACCACTGGCCAATGATTTGATCCCACGTGGAGGTGCTGGGAGGGTGGCCTGCCTGGAGAGGGCCTGGAAGCTTGTGCCCTTCCACCACACCTTGTCCTATGCATCTCTTCCATTTCGCTCTTACTGATTTGAACCTTTATAATTAACCAGTAAATGTTTCCCTGAGTTTTGTGAGCTGTTCTCACAAATTATTGAACCTGCAAAGAGGGTCATGGGAACCCCCAATGTATAGCCAGTTGGTTGGAAGTAAAGGAGGCCTGGACTTGTGATTTGTGTCTGAAATGGGGGGCCGTCTTGTGGGACTGAGCCCTTAACCTGCAAGGTCTGCTCTAACTCTGGGAAGTTAGTGTCAGAACTAAGTTAAATTGTAGGACATCCAGTCAGTACCTGCCAACAATTGGAAAACTGGTTGGTGTGGGGAAAACGCTCCCATGTTTGGTGTCAGAAGTGTTGTGAGCACAGGAAAAGGTTTTTTCTTTTTTAAGCTGGGTGAAACTTCCCACCTATATTTACTGGTTGCCCTCACGCACCAGTGCTTATTTTGTGTGATGCCACAGACAGGCCTGCAGGCACGCTCTTCCATCACCCTCGAATGCGATGGGGTGGAGATCAGGAAAGGGATCTGCTCTAGGACTTGGAAAGCATGTGGAAATGGAGACAATGGACCAATTTCTCAGGGGACTGGGGCACTTGTTCACAGCACGGACAGTCATCTCCTGGGCCCCAAGTGCCTTCTCTTATTCCCTTAGTCACCCACAAAATACTAACTGAATACCAAAGATGTGTTCCCATCCCTTAGTAGATGAGCTCCTCAAATCCAGGCTCCTGGCTTTCGCTGAGACCGACTTCAACAGAGGCCCCCCAAAAAGGCGAAGCACTCTTCCACCATACCTCTTTTTAGAACCCATCTTTGGGACCACTGCCTCTACAGGATCTCATCCTCCCAGCTTCTAAAACCATCTTCTCTCCTCATTTCTTCCTACCTCCTGAGCTACTCCATTTCTATTTCCTTTATTAGTTCCACCTACCTTTTCCCCCTACAAAAGTGGGTATTCTCAGAGGCTCAATCCTCTCCTCTCTCTACAGCCTTTCCCTCAGAGATCACTTATTAGGGGAGTCAACTCTCACAGACATTTGTGTCCAGGCTCCTTATACCCAGGCTCAGTCTTGTCCTCAAGACCAACTCATGGCTCTCATCAGCTTGGTAGTCCTAAAAACACTTCTGAGCATCTGCTCTCTTCCACCCAGCTCAAACTCCTCCAATTACTTAAAATAACTGTGTCTCCTTCCTAGAAGGTATCTCAAGCATGCTTTAGTCTAATATCAAGGCTCCCATTTTTCTGATGAGGAAACTGAAGTTCAGAGAGATTAAGTGTTGAAGGTTGCACAAACAACCAGAGGCAAAGCCAAGAGTAGAACACCAGTCTCCTGACTTCTACTGCCTTGTCTGTTACCTATAGCGTTCCTCTGGAAAGCCTGGCTTCTAATCTGGCCCCAGGTACTGCTACAACATCACCCACCAATGCCTCCATGAACCTACACTTCTGTAAAGTTCCTTCCTGATCCCGGCATATAGCATGTGCAGGTCGAAGCCTGGCTTCTAATCTGGCCCCAGGTACTGCTACAACATCACCCACCAATGACTCCATGAACCTACACTTCTGTAAAGTTCCTTCCTGATCCCGGCATATAGCATGTGCAGGTCCCCTGTCTGTCACATGTTCTTCTCTCCACTTGCTTTAAAGGACCTAGCTGAAGTGCAAGTTACTCCTCTGTAAGGTCACTGCTGTCCATCATGACTTTTGGTGCATACTCCCTCTTCTGGATCCTCCAAGGATCCACTGTCTGATCCTCTGAGCTGTGCTCAGATTCTAAGTTCCCTGTCATGTATTTTTGTCCTATGAATGCACATATGCTATATGCAATGCCCCAAACCAGTTCTTTGAGGCAGGATCATCCACACACATATCCCTGCTTCCCCAGGCCCTGCAGAAGAGGTACTGGCTCAGTCCACATTTGTTGCTCAAGTATCTGAAGCCCAGGGAAGGCAGCAGTGGATAAGGAAGGGAGGCTGCACCCAGGGAGGAGGAGTCTACTGGACTGTCCATGGCAGAACAGCCTGTGCTTCTGGGGACATGTCTGGTCCCCAGCTCCTCAGCCTAGCTGAGTGGGCCACATGAAAACGTACCTGAGCCAGGTGAGCGGACATCAAGCATAAATAGCATGTCAAACTGGAGGGAAAGCTCATGAATTACTGATTCTCTTCTTAACAGCCAACCCTGACTTGGACAAATAAGTTCTTAAGGCTTTAGGAGCCTAACGCTGTCATAGTCACGTAAGGCGTTCTGCTTAGTAGTCTCTTTGCTTTACCAATCTCCTTGAAAGAAACTTTGCTCCTAGTTATTTATAAAATTAAATCTTGTTCGTCACTACAAAGCTGGAGAATATATTACCACTTAAGTCCACAGATGATATTACAAACACAAACTCAACCCCTTCCCCTCACATCTTTAAAACCATAAATACCATAAGGCACCAGCCTCATAATGCAGACTTTGTACAGCCTTACAGATTCCCAGAGTAGCACTCCCCCAGCAATTTACTCCCAACTCAGCAGTTAGTCACTCTGGATGCACTGCAGCGCTATGTCTAACTCTTCTTCAAGGTTTGTAAGCCCTTAGAACAAGACTTAAGCAACTGCGCTCCAGATATCTTGGTCAGTGGCTGGGAGAGCAGTGGCTGCAGCTCCACTGTCACTTCCTGAAGAAGGTGCTGTGACTCTCACAATGCACCAGGCCTGCCACAGTGTGCTCCAGGGAAAGCGAGGCTGTGGGATGCCCATCTGCTCCTGCAAGTGCACATCAGTGTCAGAATGCTGACTCCCTTCCCACCTGCACACACACATACCTCCTCCCTGAGGACCAGCATCCCTACCCAAACAGCACCCTCAACAGTTCATTTTTCCTGAGGATATTAATAAGTCACCAATATGAAACAACTGAACTTTTCTCCTCTATGATAAATACTTGGCCAGGTATTGGTCCCTTTTTTTTCTTGCGGAAGTCTCTACTTTTCATTTCCGTGAAGAGTTATAATTACCAGGAGGTGGGACGATGCTGATTCTGAGGCCCCAGAAGGTTCTGCAAGGTTGCCTGCTAGCACAGTGTGCTTGGGAGGCAGCAGTCAGTCAGACTGCTGTCCTGGCACTAGACTGACCTGTCACTTGACTGGCAAACTGATTGATCAAAACAAGCTTCTTGATCAATCCACCAGAAAATTGGGGACCCCAGCTATGGCAGACTACAGTGAGATAGACTCAAGGTAACCCGGAGCTCAGAGGATGCACTGCAGAAGTACTGAAGAACAGTGTAGACACCTGTTAAATGATATTCAGACCAAGGACAGCCACCATTGAGAGTACAAATGCCTGTGCATAATCCCCAATGAATTAATATATCACCGGGAGATATGAAGAATTGACCAAGTGCAATACAACCGTGCTAAGAATCACTCACTGTGAATACACATCTTGCAGATTTTAAAGCAACTTGAAACTTAGTTGGGTGCTACAGAATAGCCCAGTTGTTACAACAAAACACACACATAACTGAATCTTTTCTCACTTCAGTGACCCATATCCTCCATTTTCAAACTGGCCACTGCTGCAGGAAGTGAGGACCCTCCCTTGTCCCACAGGTCCTTGGGTCCCTCTCACTGTAGTGGGCTCCAGGCACCTCCTACCCAGCCCTGGTGGGCTCCTAGATGTCACGCATCAGGGGTTAGAAAGATGCACTTGAGAACCCCTGTGTTCTTGGGCAGCTGCCAAGAGGCAGGAGGAGATAGAAAGAATCAGGGCCAGGACTCTTCTCTTTCTACTCCTCCAAGAGACCTGGTCCCTCTACTCCTCATTTCTCAAATTGGGGTACATGCAGACCCTGAGAGTATCTTCCTGAGTGCCAAGCTTACTTGAGGATGAGGGAAGGCATCTTTTGGACATTACTGGAAATACCACGTAAGCGTTGAAAGCACAGGCTCTATGGTGAGTCCACTTCAGTTCAAATCCTGATTCCAGCTTTTCTAGCTGCTACAGGTTAAATGTGTCTCCCAAAAGCTCACATATTGGAAGATTGACCCCATTATAACAGTGCTAAGAGGATGGGAAAACCAATTATGGTATTTGAATGGTGGAGCCTTTCCTTTTCTAGCTGCTACAGGTTAAACGTGTCTCCCAAAAGCTCACATATTGGAAGATTGACTCCATTATAACAGTGCTAAGAGGATGGGAAAACCAATTATGGTATTTGAATGGTGGAGCCTTTAAGAGGTGATTAGACTGTGAGGACTGTGCCCTTATGAATGGACTGATCCATTCAAGAAGTAATGGACATGATTCTGATGACTTTATAAGAAGAGGGAGTAAGAAGTTTAGCTCTCTCCTGCTCAGCCCATTCTCTCCATGTGTGTCACTTTAGAGTCACCACCAAAAAGAAGGCACTCACCAGATGTTCCCCCAGACCATGGACTGCCCAGTCTCTGAAACTCTAAGAAACAAATTTTACTTCTGTATAAATTACCCAGTTTCAGATATTCTAAGCAAAAGAAATAGACTAGTACACTAGCTCAGTAGCTTTAGGTATAGCTTTTAATCTCTCTGAACCTGTTTTCTTAGTTGTTAAGTGGCATGAACATAAAGAGTTATTACACAAGTACTGAAAGAGGTAATATACATAATAAGATGCTCAGCACCATGTCTGCCATATGGAAGAGCTCAATACATTTTAGTTCCAATATTATTTCTTCAGCCTTCAAGGAAATTTGAGACACTGGCAAGCCACTGTGGGCCCTGACCCCAGTGATCAAAGACACATGCTTGTTTTTGCCTCTGCTATTAAGAGTACTTTAGTGGAAAACTTAAGAAACCCTAAATAGGTTTGTCCTCTAGGTTTAGAAGGCACTATTCCTATAAAGTGAGGCTGGACAACTCTTAAATAGAACTCTAAAAGGTTTCACCATATCGTGTAACCTCATTTTAAATTAATTAATTTAATAAGGTTTTATTTGACCCTCCTATATGAGAGGCCCTAGGTCTTACACTTGAGATTCAGGAAAAAAAAAAAAAAAGAAGCACAAACCTTGCTGTCAAAGAGCTTATAATGAAGTGGAGGTGAAAGAAAACTAATAACTATAGTACAGGGTGAAAACGCAGTACCACTGAAGGAAGTACAGAGGATTGTGGGAATGCCCTGGGGGAGCATATTATCCACTTAAGGAAGAGCAAGAGAGTGATCCCAGCAAAGGAAACAACACTTGCTGAGGGAATGAGGAGGTAAATAAACAGGGAAACACTAGGGTTGGATGGATCAGTCGAGTGGTGTGATAGATATTTGTTACGGTTTTGGAGATTCACACAAGAACTCCTTTCCTGTTTTGGAGAAGCCTGCATTTTGCAAGTGGTTGCAGGAGACAGACTTCTATCTTCTACTATCAAAGCTGGACAAAAAAGTTCTCTCCCCTCTAGCAGCAAGGAGCCGGTACATGACCTAGCCTTGACCAATCAGATGGCTCATGTCTGGGATTTTGAATGTTGAGGATGACCAAATATTCAGCCACATCTGGAGCCCCAGCACTGGCAAAACTAAAAACACAGAGGCAGTGAAGGCAGTGATGAGGTCCTAACTAGATGATCCTTGGGTATGTCTTTGACTGCATTTCCTGATGCATTTCTAGAGGCTAATTTCCAGCCTTTTAGTGGATGTGTGAAGTACCCAATATCCTTCCAGTAAATTTTTCTGTTTATGATAGCAGGGATCAAGTTCCATTTCTTACAACCAAAAACCCTGATGACAGAGATGTTTACTGTAATAATTAGGGTACAAATGCTACAGGCCTGAACCAGGGCAGGGATAGGGGAGATAAAGAGAAGGAGACGGGGCTGGCCAATTAGCTCAGTTGGTTAGAGTGCAGCCTGATAACCCCAAGGTCATGGGTTCAGCTCCCAGTACCAGACAAACACCAAAAAAAAAGAGAGAGCGAGAGCAAGAGAAAAGGAGATGCATTCAGTAGACAATGGAGAGGAGGAAGTGCCAGGTCTTGGCGACCAGCTGGAAGCAGAAGATAAAGGATACGGCAGAGTTAAGGACAACTTCTAGTTTGTAGTTTGGGAGCCAAAGAGAAGGCAATGATATTCAGTGAAAATACAGGAGGATCAGATTTGTGGATAGCAGAAAAGGTTGGGCTTAGTTCAGACCTATTGAATTTAAGATACTTGTATAACATTCAAAACATGATGTCTACCAGGATGCTGGTTGCACAGGTGGTTCTTAGAAAAGCCCAGGTTAGAGATCTAGGAAATTAGAATGAAACAAACTAGAAAAAACCAGGAGAGTATAGTGTCATAGGAACCAAGGAAGGACTTTAAGATTGCAGGGATTCTGGTCTCCTAGTGTCAAATGAAGTATGTTCCAAAAAAAAAGTAAAAATCAGGCAAGTAAAAATCAGGACCAAAAATATGAATGCAGGGTCACTGGTGATTTTGCCACCTGGGAAATTACTGATTTTGGCAAATGCAATTTTTGTGTAATAGTGGAGAGAAAGACGGACTTCAGTGGGAGGAGAGATGAGAAAAAGTGAGAAAATTGGAACCATGCTAAAGTTTGTTTTTGTTTTAAAAAAAGGTTTGTATAAAAAGAGATAAGCAATGCCTAAAATTGGACAAAGAGCTGGTGACTAACTTTAAAGAGTGGAGATCATTCATTCATTCACTCATTCTACAATATTTAATGAGCACTCCTTACTGTGTAGATCCTGGAGATACAGTAGGGAATAAAAGAGACATGGTCTTTCCTTCAAGAGCCTGTGGTCTAGAAAAGAAGAGATGTGAAACCGTGTGGTGAGTGCCAGCAAGTAAAGGAATAAGTGCTCTGAGAGAGGACAACAGGGGATCTGAGTTCAGGTTGGTAGTTCAGAAAAAGCCCCTCTGAGGAGCTGACCAAGAAAAGGGGGTCAGGTGGAGAGAAGGATATTTTGGTCAGAAAGACCAGCAAGTGCCAATGGCCTAGAAGGGGGAGCTTGAGCTCATCTACATACAGAAGGGAAGGAGCCAGGAAAGACATTGGGCAACTGGCACAGAAGGATTCCAAGATGGAAAGAGTGGCACTCTGCAGTAGAAGTGACACCTGCTCCACAGACACCGGGAGGGCGGGTGTGGATGAAGCTGAGTCTGTCAGTTTGGGAGCAGGAAGATGAGAGATTGTCTAATGGCTACTGTTTTCTGTGAAATATCAGGCCTGGTGAGGCACGAGAGAACTGGGCAAGGTGGTGGTGGGAAATGCAACTGTGGGCAATGGAGAAGAAAGCTGAGCTTACTGACCACTCGCCTTTACGCTTTTCCAGGTCCTTACCAAGTGACACCCCTCAACAATGGCTTTCTTGATTTCTGGTTCCAAAGCTGCAATAACCAGGGCAAAGGAGTCCTTGGATCCCTTGATGCTTAGTACTATAAAGATCTTCAGAGATCTCAACTGCCATTCATTTTTACTACTTTATAATTAAGTAATTTACTCAACAGGAAGCAGCTAAATGCCAAATATGTGGCCATCAGCCTGTCTCGTCAGGAAGCCCCCATCCACTGTTAACTGTTGATATCCTCTTTCCAATGGCCTTCCCCTTTTTTAATAAAGTAGGTTTCTCCCTTCATTTCCCTTGCTTTCCTATTCATTTTATGTCTGGATATCTTAAGCTCATTCAGCTTTTAATAAACCAAGGCCTGGATTATTTTTCTCTGTTTAATACTCAAGCACAATCACCTATTCATTTTTTAGCAGGCAAAATTAAGCCAATTCTTTAGGAGGTGGCTATAGGCTGAGGACGAAGGTTCAGCACCCCTGGCACAGAGTCAAGTACGTTCCAAGCTATGATGGCTTAACAATATCCCCAGTCATTTGCTTCTACATTCATGCACATACACAAATATGCTGGCCTCCAAGGACTTCTGAATCTGACTTGATATTTTTTTCAGATTCAATCCCAAACAAAGTATAATAGTCTCTCACTGCGGTTCAGAATAATGACTTAAAAGTATCTTTACATTCCTTTATAGCAAATCAGGCAGGAAGCATCCAAAGGCAATTTTCTTGCAATGTATGCATTGGGAAGAGCTCATGGTGATCTCACATAAATGGGATACATAAGTCTGCCAGGATGGGGGGAAAAAGCTAACTTTAAGAGGAGGGGGAAATACTAGTTAGGATAGAGAAGTAAGACAACTGAATATTTACACATATAGCTCCTTTCATAGACATCCGAGTGGTGGTAGCTAAACGAAGGGTTCTAGTTCACAGCCAATGACCAGCCTTGCAGGAACTGCTCAGGACACACACACACACACAAAATATGGAGATACTCATCCTTTATTTCCTGGCAGAAGCTACAACGATTCTATCTGGAAAATAAAGTATATTTGATCAATCTTCCTCAAGAATAATTCACTATCCTACCCTAATTGCTATCAATTTAAAACTTTAGCACCTCAGATTATTTTAAAAGAAACATTCTGGGCTTTCTTTAAAAAGCAGAGAGTCCAGATCATTTGCAGCACATCTGCACAGTGTAAATGATGGCAAGTGAAGGGAGGATGAGTTCCAAGCAGAAGGGCATGAACCCCCTCACTCGTTTGCAGGCTGCTTCCAAACGAACAACCGCAGAGTTGGGTGAGGAGGGAAGATTGTGGAAGTTGCTAGAGGAATGTATAATACATACTTCAGGATACTGTTTTTCACTCTCTCTCTGTTCCCTCTTTCCCAAAAGAAGAAAAGCATGCCTGGGAGAAAATGCCAACTTAAGTGCTACTTGTAACTCATACAAATTTCCTCGTTGGATTCTCTCGGCCTGGTTCCTATTTTCTCTCTGTTCCCTCTTTCCCAAAAGAAGAAAAGCATGCCTGGGAGAAAATGCCAATTTAAGTGCTACTTGTAACTCATACAAATTTCCTCGTTGGATTCTCTCGGCCTGGTTCCTATTGGCCTTGGACTACTTTTCACTTTCGATAAACCGCTGTTATAAAGACATAGAAAAGAAAAACATCCACCAGCACACAACTCCATCAGAACAGAGGCCACCGCAAGAAAACATTAATTCCCCCACGCTCCACATGAAGCTCAAAAACAACGCTCCTGGCTGTCATTTCTCATTCAGGCCAGCCCCATGTTTCTATTATACAAGCCGCCTTTTTACTGACTGTTTCCCTCACACAGCATAAGGTAAACGTCAGCCCACAGAGACTACATTATGGAACACAGAGCTGTACTTTAGGAGTAGAATCAGTAAAACACAGAAGAGGACAAGTTTCAAGGGCTCTGCCTAACCGATGTCTCCCAAATGGAGAAATGATGGGGTTCCTTCCTGCTCCTCTGGCAGCCAGAGTTGCTGTGATTGATTTGAAATGTACCAGTTGCCCAAGACGCTACTTGAAATGAAAGGGAATTTCACAACCTTGAACAGTCTCTCCTCTTACTCTCTAAAGTTCCCCAACCACCCCCACTCCCACCCCCCACTTACAAAGAGGACTTTTGTATACATAAAGTTCTAGGGAACAAAGCATACAAACACTCACACACAGATAAACTCCCCAAACTAACACCAGCGTATAATTGTGTTTTGGTTGGAGCTTTTCCAGCCCTGTCACCCGTTCTCTGTTAGGAGTAAATGAAACCCTTTGCTTTTGCAAAGTTAAAAACAGACAAACTCTCCTCAGTTTCAAGTGCACAAGGCCGCCCTCATCTTTTAACCCCCTTGAGCCCCAGCAAAACGAACTCACTGCCGAAAAGCCAGCAAGGGGGGTGGAATCCTATTCCCCAAATAAAGATCTTTCACTTCTCCCCCTCACCCAGCTTCCCCTTTTAGCCGGAAACGTACTGCGTTTCTAATTTCTGAGACGCCTTTTCAAGGGATCCTCCACTCAGGGTTCTATCAGGGGACCCGGCTTTCCCGTCCTGTTGCAGGCAAGCAGCCCTCTCCCAACCAAGCACATTTTGCACGCTTGGCGTCAAATTGAGGCTCGTTCGTTTCCAGAGAAATTTACAAAGCAGGTTTTAGTGGGCTGGCTGAGCTAGGTCCGACTCTTGCTCCCTCCTTTCCGGATCGGCTGCCTGGTGAGAGGGGCAGCCGCGCCGGGGGCTGGGCTCTGCACACCAGCTCCAGCTGG
The DNA here is from genome assembly GCF_000696425.1 of Galeopterus variegatus. NCBI lineage: Eukaryota > Metazoa > Chordata > Mammalia > Dermoptera > Cynocephalidae > Galeopterus > Galeopterus variegatus. Next base: position 284,230 of record NW_007728118.1, on the reverse strand, counting down.
GCGGCGAGGGCGCGGGGGAAGCGGACAGAGCACCCCGCTCACTTTAAAGCTCCCATCTGTGCCTACGACTGCCTTGCTCACATTCCTCCGCAGAGCTTGGCCAGCCCCCGCGAGAACTCAAACTCGTACCTTCTTTGGATTCTTCTGCTTCGGAGTGCATCGTGTCAGGGTAACCGGCTGCAGGGACGAGTACCGCTGACATGCACTGGGACGAGCCGCAAGTTTGCCCGGCAGCCAGTATCCGCACACGACAGCAAACAGAAGGAAGGAAAGCCACTAAAATCAAAATCTCTCCGGGGCGGGGGGGCTGGTTGTGGTGCCGGGATTTTCAGGGGGAAAGTTCTGCAAGAGCGACGAATCGCGTTTCAGCTGCACGGCGGAGTCCGCCCCCAGAGCAGAGCCGCACGCCCGGCCGGTCGCCGCAGGGCGGAGGCGCCCTGGCGTGGCTGGCGGGGCCCCGACGCAGGCAGGTGGGGAGGAGGCCCAGACGGCAGCCGACTCTCCGGAGAGTGGGGCCGGGGGTGCCGCCGGCAAACGCACTGCAATGGGCCGCGCCAGGAAATAAACGTGCAATAAAGCAACAAGTCTCTCCTCAGCGCGCGCTGCATTTTACATAAACAATAAGTGCATATAGGGTAGAAGAAATACTTCTGTATCTTTGGGTTACATTTTTAGACGCTCATTAGACTTTCCTTGTCTTGGGGTCTCACATGCAAAAAATGACCGATTTTAAATTTGCTCTGTCTTGCGCGTTATATTTGCAGGGAAACAATGTGGACATTGTCCATGGGGTTGGAAAGACCAGCTTCGCAAGGCACGACTTTCTAGGTCCCAGACCCGGGCCTTCTGAAAAAAGTAGGGCGGCCTCCACCTCGTACCTTTGCACTGGAAAAGCGGACCAGGCGGCTCATTACTAGGCAGAGCCCCTGGCCATCACGCCCCCTGAAACCCAGCCCGGGCGCACCAGCCGCTAGAGCGCCATTCCCTGCCCGCGCTACTCGCAACCACTGGGGAGACAAATTCCTATACAGTGCCACAGGGAGAGGTTTGCAGGCTTGTGAAATGCTGATAGAATTAAGAGGCCTGCGAGCCTTGACAAAGGATCTCCATTCTGCCCCCGGGTGGGTCTGGCCCACGGGCTGCTACCACTGGCTGAGAGGAAGTCGCCTAAACTCGGGGAACCTTGGTTTTCC
>NW_007728118.1:281603-282198 GCF_000696425.1 Galeopterus variegatus | reverse complement strand
GGGGAACCTTGGTTTTCCCTTCGGAGAAGTGGGGACAAAGGTGCCATACATTCACCTGTCTTAGGGAGGTGTTTTGCAGAGCACTTGTTTTAGCACTAATCTTAGGCAAAAATCCTCAAATGACATATCTGAAAAATCTATTTGAAAATTATTTTCCAGCCGCTTTCACCTTTTATTTATTTATTTGGCGGCTGGCCGGTTCCGGGATCTGAACCCTTGATATTGGTGTTATAACACCTCGTCCTAACCAACTGAGCCAGCTGACCAGCCCTCCTTTCCCATGTTATATGGGCAAGAAACAGGAGTAGAGGCACTATGGTAAATTTGGTGAAAAGAATATACAAAAGACGTGGTTTTAAAGAGTCTGAATTTAAATTTAGTTCTGCCGTATACCTTAAGCAAACTATTTAACCTCTCCGAGGCTCCCTTTCCTCATCTGTAAAATGAGGATATAAATAATATTATTTACTTCACTGATTTATGTCTGGTATTAAATAAGGTAATATAAACAAAAAGTGATTTGAAAACCATAAGTATGAAATAGATTATTACTAACTACTGCACCATTAAAAGTAAATTTTTGTAAAAGATACCC
>NW_007728118.1:279366-281361 GCF_000696425.1 Galeopterus variegatus | reverse complement strand
TATGAAATAGATTATTACTAACTACTGCACCATTAAAAGTAAATTTTTGTAAAAGATACCCTTGGATTTTATTTCAGTATTGGGTTTGAACAGAAAAGAGTGTTTGTGCTATTAACAAGCAGTGAAGGCTATATCATAAATATTAATATATGGCTTCGATATTAAATCATTTCCTACTGCTGAGTGATTCTACCATGCCTTAGACCTTAACAGAATTTTATCTCAATTTCACTGAAAGAGCAGGATGAAGAGAGGAAGACACAGCCAGCCAGAGGGGAGAAAAAGAGAAACATCTGGAAAACATCAGTATTGTGGAGCCTCCCAGAAACTGAACTCGCCACCAAAAGGGTAACAGGCTGCACCCTTCCCAAAGTCAGTTAACTTCTGGTCGACTCTGCCTCACATCCTAGGTCAGGAGCTGCTAAGATGTACACCCTGCACTCAGTAACTCAGGCTTATGGGGGAGACCACTGAGATGAGGACAGTTCTGAACCCAAAGAAATGCTCCCTCACCAGTCACCAGCGGCCCTTCCTGTGCCGTCCAAGGAATCCTTCTGCCCCCTCCCTCCCTCCTACACCACCTGTCCTTGCCCACACCCACCACAGCCCAGACGTCCACAGGGGCCCTGAGGGATCTTACTAGGGCTGTGTGCTACACAGACAAGACTGCTTCCACTGATCTATAATTGGGGTAGAGCAACACCTTTTAAGGTGATAATTATGCAGATCTAGACAACCCAAATTCCAGGCCCAATCTGCCCTGGGCAGAATTACTTTCGGCCTCTTCTTTCAGAAAGTATCCCCATAGGAAATATTTATTAAATGTCCTTTTGCAAGTCCACGTGTGCACAAACCACATAAGGTGAGTTAAAATACATGTCCTTAATGTCCTGCTTGTTTTTACATGAGTTCACAAAAAGGCCTTCAGCCCTGCTCAGATTAGCCAAGGAGAACAACTGCTGAATGAACAATTCAAATGCTGCCAGGTCAGACTTGTAATTCACTTTAGAGTCATATTAGCAGCTCTGTTGATCTTTGAACATTCATCACCATCCTCAGGAAACCTGAAGAGAAACTTCTTTTGTATTCAAATACAATTCAGCAGTCACCTTAGAAAGGAATGTCCTGATCTAGCTCAAGAGCAAGGAATACTCAGCTTATTTTAAAAGGCTGTATGAGAATAAGGACACTCAGCAGCCTGTAAAACCTCAAAGCCATCTGACATGGACAAACTACACTGCCCCAGGTCCCACCCTGCAACTTGGTGACAAAGGGCAGCTGGTTCTCTAGAACTCTCCTGGTCTGCTGCTGCTTCCTGATATATACTAGGCTGTGTTCATTTTGCTGTGCTTTTATTCAAAAGGGGATAAGATACTTTTTTAGCCCCAGTGAATGACCGCTGCAGTATGTCATAATTATGTTATCTCTTGTGTGTGTTATCTCACAAGGGTGAACACCTGTTTATTCTTGTATGTTTAAGAAACACTCCAACATCCTAAGCCTGGCAATATGCATGGAAGTCACACTAACAACCTATTACAGACCACCTAATACAAAATAGCAACTAAGTTAGCAACATTTCTCATTTAATCACAAATTGCATTTAAATACTATGTTGAACTCCTACACGTGTGTAATGGATCTCCCACCTTCTGTGTCAAGATAGACACATTTAAATGCTGGCTAAGATTCTGATGGTTTATTTATTTATTCAGGCATTATCAAATATTTACATGTATCACATGTAAATAGGCCGTGCTCACATGGAGCATAGTTGTATAATTTTGGTAATTTTAATGACAGACCTAAAGAACTTGACTTTCCAAGTTACCTTGTTTCTAAGGAAGGTTTATTAACACCAACTCCCAACTAAACCCTATCACAGAGCAGCAGAAAAATCTCCTCCTAAATCATACTTTAATAAAGCTATTAAAAAAAAAAAAAGGGCCTGGGCTTTAGGGCCTTTTGCTCGTTAAGAACAGGGGAGATCAACAA
>NW_007728118.1:276909-278085 GCF_000696425.1 Galeopterus variegatus | reverse complement strand
GCATCCTTCCTACCATCTAGAGACACTTCTACATTTAACCTTCCAGGACAGAGAGAGGCCTCAATGGGTGTCTCTCCATGGCCCCTCCCTGACCTAGGAGATCTGGCTTGCTTTGCCTTAAGAAAACTTTATTTACCAGAAATGGAGATGGGGATGCTCAGATGACAATGGAGGGCACCTATGGATGTTCTCAAGAGGTCAAGCTCTGTGCCTCAAGTGGCTTTAAGCTGATGCACTGCTGAGTACTGGGATGAGGCTGGGGAGTTAGGGAAGGGGTGGGGCAGAACTGCGTGAATCAAAGCAGACAGCTAAGGATGAGTGTGGAGCTGGAGGGAGAAAGCTACTGGTGACAGTCTGGGTAAAGCCTCTCCTCAGTCGCCCTGATGACATCTCCAGTAAATTCTACATACTCTCGAATGCTCCGGATGTGAGTAACTGAGAGATGGGAAGAAGTGCTGACCCCTGAGGTGAGCGCACAGGGAGACAATGCTGCATCTGGGATACACTTGTTTCCTAGGCTTTCACTGTATGTTTTTATTTCTCTCCTAAGAAACCTTTCTTGTTAAAAAGCTTTTAGCAGAGGATTAAACACACACTCTCAAAATCAGGTCTGAAAATATTATCTGAAGAATTTATGACCCACTGAGGAATTATAAAGAATCTGAAGAATTATGGCCTTATTTTTAATACTTAGCAATAATGCCTTGCATTTACACAGGTTTTACTTAGACTCCCAAATTAGCCCGCTTGGGTAATCATACCCATTTTACAAAGAAGTAATTAAAGAAAGGAAGGTTACATGATTTGCTCAAGGTCACAAAACTAAGTAATAATGTTCTTTAGACCACAATGAATTCAGACTAGGCCTCCTGTCTCCTATATCTAGACTTTCTCACTCTATTAAACTACCTGCATAAAATTCAAGTCCTTTATTTTGCAGAGGAATAATTCAAAGGCTGCTATCTTAAGAGGTTCCCCAAGATTTTAAGCTGGCCACGATCTAGCACAGATAGCTCAAATCTTTCTGTTCAAATACTTAGATCACAGTCTCAAACTAAAGTCATTCCATTCCAGATATTCAATGCATTAGGTAAGCTATAAATTCAATAGTTTCTATTTATTCAGCTACATAAAACTACAATTTTTTTTTAATTAAAAGTTCAGTCAGGACCCTAA
>NW_007728118.1:273867-275110 GCF_000696425.1 Galeopterus variegatus | reverse complement strand
CAGGAAGAAGAGAAGTAGGGCTGAGACTGGGCCAGGGTGGCACAGTGACACATCCAACCAAGGCATCTCTGGCTTTCCTTCAGAAAAGTAGCAAGAGGCGGCTGGCCAGTTAGCTCAGTTGGTTAGAGTGCAGTGTTGTTACTCCAAGGTCAAGGGTTCAGATCCCCATGATGGACCACCACCAAAAAAAGAAAAATACATTTTTCTTCCGGTAGCAGGAAGAAAAATGATCAGCAATCATACTCGCAAAATCTCAGGCTCAAAAATAACCTTAGAGGTCATCTTCTCTAATCCTTAACCTGGCTGGTGAAGCAATTTCCTAGACACATCAGCGTCAACACACATTCATCCACAATCTCCCTGATTAACCTCTATTAGCAGAGATGCTTTCCCTTAAGAGACAGCTCCATTTCCTTTCTAATCATTAGAAAGTTTTTCTTTATATTGAACTGAAAGGCAAACCTAAGGGCAATTCTAATTGTCAAATTGGTTCCACTCTAACTGCTGCCTTTACTCTTTAAAGCAAGGAAATAATTTTGTGATGAGATGAACACAGGTTTTTACCTAAATTTTCTTCTTCAACAACCCAGTGGAGATCCCCTCACACTGGCTGGCTGATTGCAGTTGAATGCAATGTGAGACAGTTATGCAACTTTCCAGTGCCAGCCGCACATCTGTTATTGATCTTGTGAAGCATCCAGAAGCAAGCGGCTCTGTGCAAGATGGCCAGTGATAATCTTGCTCTCCAGCGTGCTCACTCCAAGGGGGTAGAAAATGATGCCAGGACAGGTTGAGTAATGGGCCCTACTTGATTGCTGAGCAGTTAAGAGCTTTATTCAGGTTTCTGAACAAAATTTGAAATTTGAAATGCACACAAAAAAGAAAGCAGTACTCCATATGTGGAACTGGAACCACAGACTCCTGGTCTGAGATCTGTTTGAAAGTTTAACCCACCTACAGTTGTCCTAATTTGATTTTTACACTGAGTTTCTGACATGGGTAGAATCTACCAAGTTAACAGTTGTACCAAATGCTCACTGTTTAAGAGACAGAAAAGTCTGTCAAGGGAAGCTACAGGGGTGGAACAGTCTTGCCAGGTGAGCATGGCCAGGCCTGACACTCAACAGACAAACTCAGCAGGTGGTGAAAATGCAAACTGAAGCAGAACTTACTCAAACAGCATTTCAGGGGAAAGGGGAGGCTCTTTTTGCAGGTAGTGCTGAAATGCACGGTCAGAAGTTTT
>NW_007728118.1:253260-273190 GCF_000696425.1 Galeopterus variegatus | reverse complement strand
CCAAGTAGAAAGAGAAAAGAGTTAAAATTCACTAACTTCTCAATCTGAAATTTATATCAACAGATTTTTTTACTACTCAATCCTGCTAAGTCCCATCATATGCCATTTAATTTTCTCAATTTCAGCTATATGCAATCAGCCCAAAACAGAAAGAGAAAAATAATCTAAATGGTGCACCAAAACAGAAAGAGAGAAATAATCTAAATGGTGCACCAGCCACCATTGCAACTGATGATTTTATGCTGTAGGGTAAGCATGAGATGGAGCTGGGAGGTTGCTGTGGCCTCCCTCACTGGTCTCTGCGTGACCTCTCACACTGTGAGCATCTTGCACACCGACGGTGAATATTGTATTTATGGCTGTATATTGTTTCACAGCAAAATGCCTCTAATTTGCTGTGGCCTCCCTCACTGGTCTCTGCATGACCTCTCACACTGTGAGCATCTCGCACACCGACGGTGAATATTGTATTTATGGCTGTATATTGTTTCACAGCAAAATGCCTCTAAAAACAAGCCAGCTCTATCATCTGGTCCCAAAGGAACAGCAACCTGTTTCAGTACTAGAGGAAACCCTTATACATTAAATCTTATACTTACTGGAAGTCTCCAATCTGGTAACTTCCTAAGAGGTTTTCAAAACTGATGTTGACTTCACACAATTTTTACTTTACACACGGTTCTTCTGTACTCTTAACCAAATTGGCACCATAGAATCTCATATGTTAGAGTGGCTAAGAGTTGCTGGAAAAGATTAGTGATTTTAGCTCTGAGATCCCCCAATTGTGTGCCAGTGTGCTTCAGGACACTACAGCAAACACACAGGAGTATTGCAGTATATTTCAAATTTTTGAGGGAATCATGTCAATATTCAGCATCTCTCAGATATTGAATGACCTACTAGCTCAAGCTAGTCTGCAGTTTAACATTTGATTGTGCTATTTTCCTTTTGGTGACATCATTTCTTTGCAAAGTTAAGTTGTTGGCAGTTGCTGTGATAAAAAGCAAGTATTATGTGAAAAGTGATGTAGAACAGGAAATTAGGGTAGTGGCATCTGGCCGCTCTCAGGTGATTTTGTGGCAGAGTGCTTCAGTGAGAAACCTCCCATGAACAGCATTCCTCAGACTCTTATAGGATGGGTTTCCAGCAAGTTCTGCCATCACAGCACCACAGTTTCTTCTCTGCCACCTAGGGAGCCATGGCAGCCAACCCTTCTCCAACAAGATCTGGATGGAGGGGAGGGGAGGGAAGCTTGTGCTTGGGTGTTCTACATCAGACCAGGGCTAGTAGCTGCTCCTTAGATCTGCCATTCCTCTATTTAACATTCTCTTCACTTCCTAGTAGACAGTCCCCATTAGAGAGTTAACATTCCTTTTTTTAAAAATAGACTGTTTTCTTTTTCATTATTATTTTTAATTGTGTAAAACACGCATAGCATAAAATTTACCATCTTAATCATTTTTAGGCATATAGTTCAGTGACATTAAGTACATACACACTGTTGTGCTACCATCATCACCAACCATCCCCAGAAATTGTTTTTATCTTGCAGAACTGAAAGACTATACCCATGAAATACTAACTTCCCAATCCCCTTTCCCCTCAGCCCCTAGCAACCACCATTCTAGTTTCTGTCTCTATAAATTTTATGACTCTAGGTAACTCATATAAGTGGAACTATATAGTATATATCCTTTTGTGACTAGCTTATTTCACTTAACATCATATCCTGAAGGTTCATCTATGTTGTAGCATGTGTCAGAATTTCCATACTTTTTAAAGCTGAGTGATATTCCATTGTATGCATATATAATATTTTGTTTATCCCTTCATTTCTAGATGGACACCTGGGTTGCTTCCACCTTTTGGCTATTGTAAATAATACTGCGCTGAACACAGATGTACAAATATCTCTTTTAGACCCTTTTTCAATTTTGGGGGTATATATCCAGAAGTGGAATTGCTAGAGCATATGTAATTCTATTTTTAATTTTTTCAGTAACTGTCATATTGTTTTCCTAGTTACTATTTATTTATTTTAAATTTTCCTATTCAAATTACTGTGTAGTTTATCTCCCAGCTGGACCCTAACTGATACATACAATGCTGAGCAGTTGCACACATCCCATTAGTAAATGTAGAATGAAATAAAAACATTTTTTATATTTCAATTTATGTGTATTATTTTTTCACATGATTACTAAGTTACTAGTACATAAATACTAAGTTGTCTGGACCTAAGCACTTAATGGAACCATTAGTTATTTCTTTTGTCCTAAAAATGAGATGAAAAAAATTACTTAAGACACTAAGGTATAAATGAAACCATTAGTTATTTCTTTTGTCCTAAAAATGAGATGAAAAAAATTACTTAAGACACTAAGGACACCATGGCCAAGAACATTTGGGAAGCTCTGCTCCAGCCTACGTATTTCCAGCTGCCATTAGGACCCGTCCGCTCTTAGGCTTGACCTCTTTAGGGGTACCCCTGAAAGCACAGACACAGCACCTTGATTTTCTTTATAATATTAATTTTTTTCTTACTTAGGCAATGGTGGCTAAAAACCTTATGATTATCATTGACTTATGTTGCTCTATCTCCCCTTAAGTCCTACAATCAAAATGTTTCCAGGAGAGGCCTTTTTCCCCTACATTCCTGCAGCTGTCAGTCAAGCCATCATCTCTAGTTGACATTAACAGATTTTCACCCGGTTTCCTTTAAATAAGATCCTGGGTTGGAAATTCAAATGGCAACCAAGGCTAGAAATATGATCATTCACAGCCACAATAACTATTGGCAGCTTCAGTCCCTGTCCCTTGAGGGCAGCACAGATAGGACAGGCTGCTGGGGAGACACCAGTCACAGTTGCCGCCAAAATACCAGCTTCTCTCATAAGGAAATCAACAGCACTGCAAGGGAGTGTCAATGACACTGTGAGAAACATAATTGTGCACCCCACCCATGTAGATATGAGTGGTCGGAAACCTAAGTAATCATTCAGAAACTTTTGACATTTGTTTTCATTAACTGGAAATGACTTGAAACAAACATTATAGTGAATCATGACACCCTGTGCAGCCACACTGCGGGGGCAGCTGATGTCTGTTTTTTCTGCTGTTACATCCTCTTTTTATCCCTCCCACTACTCTACTCAGGTCTCAACTCTTCTCTAAAACCTACTGAAGTCCACAATGAACTTTTACTTCTACAGTGAATGTCTACTATATTTAAAGTTGATAATCTTGATGTGAGTTGTCTTCTGAAGCAGAAATGTAAGCCATATAAAACACAAGATTATACCTTGTGTCTGTGTTTTTTTCTTCTTTCTAGAGAGTACAACACACGTTAGACATTTCAAAGGCATGATACAACTAAGAAATAATCATTTAATCATTTTATAATTTTGAATTATGATAACATACAAGGATAAACTTAATATCCCCTTACCTGAAAAGTACATTACAAGGAACTATGTCCACAAATATCTATCTTCAAAGAAGAAAAAAAAAACCAAAAGAAAATTTGCATTGCATCTGGAGAACTGAGGTTAGTAATCTGCAACAATCCATAAATCTATCAAGTTTACAAAAATTCTGCCAGAAAAGTTGCCAAGAAGAAAATAATTCTGACAGCTGCAAACCTTCTGTTTTACAACTTCCACAGAATGGACGCACTTCCTTTAACATCCTCATAAACAGAGAGTGCTGAGCGAATGCAAACATCCTCAAGAGAAGTCCACTAGACCCTGGACTTCAACTAATGGATTGTGCTTATCTTTACAGAGGCAACCTTACTAGCCACCTATCCACCCCCCAGTTGTCCTGGAGACCATTAATAAGATGGATTGAACAAAAGTCCATTTCAGTTGATGAAATTTCTACAGCCAGCAGGATAGCAGCAGCAGCTGCCCACTTTAAAATTGCAGCAACCTCACCATCCTCAGATTGGAAATTTTATTTCCATTAGTTTCAGAACTAACATCCGGCACTGGACCACCTGAGTATATGTACTAATAAATCCCAGATGGGAATTCCAGACACCTCTTTACTCAAGGCATGAATTGGTCTCAGGCGATAAACATTCTATTAAGCAAGTCTCCTAGGAGCGAACTTCCCTTCAGAGACTGTTAGTGTTTACGATATGCTGTTTTCTAAAGCCAATTTGGGATCCATCATTGCACAATGTGTAATTAATTTTGTCATCTGTTTTCTTAATGGATGAAATAAATCTGTGAATGTAAAAAGGTAGCACCTTGGTTGCTCCAAATATCTTATCTAGATCAGAAGAAGGAAAAAGTATCCCACTTGTCCAGAGCCCCAAATTTGGAATCAGCAACCCGGTTTCAACTCAAATGATTTATGTGCTTGTATTAAGCTATGTCTTAATATCATCAGCAATAATAAGTATAACTTATAATGTGCTGGGTATTATGCTAGGCACATTACAGAACATACCTCTTCTCTTACTACATCTCAGCAAGGCAGTACTTTCTAGCTCATGCAGTGCTTCTGCACACATCACTGATCTTCATAACAATCCTGCAAGGAAGGAATCTTGGGTATTATTGAATCCATTTGCTTCTGATGAGAATACAGATCCTCACATAAATTAATTGGCTGGGCTACGGCCACCGAGACTCAGAGGCTCTGAACCTGGCCGACCTGGGGGAAGAGGGAGCCAGACACTAAGAAAAAAGGGGAAGTCCAGGAGGAGGAACAGCTGTGGCCAAGGAGGAGGGGAGGAGTTCCACTTCACACATCTGAGTCTGATCTCTGAGTGGAGCAACTGATTGTGATGAGCTTGAGCCTCTTCAATCTGACCAATTTCCCATATAACCAGAGTTCTCCCAGGGAGTGCTGGGCTCCTGTAAAGCTCACAGTCTTTGATTAAAACATTCCTGAAACAGACTATATAGAATATCTACTCTTTACTAAACAAAGGCTTTGGAACATACTTTTTATTTATTTTTTATAGAACATACTTTTTATTTGTTTTTTGATGAAGTAGACTATGGCCGATCACTCTGTTCTATGGCACAGATATGAGCCTACTTTTGTTCACTAAACCTGCCTGATGAAGTTATTCTTTTTCATTGTCTTTATGCCATCAACAATTTCTGCCCAATTTCTTCTTGTTCTGAGACAAGAAAATGCATGTGATCAAGATTTCACGCTTTTTAATGGCTCTAGGAAGCCTGTCTGTATTAGTCCATTTCTGTTGCTTATAACTGAAATACCTGAAACTGGGTAAATTTGTAAAGAGACAATATTTATTGCTTACATTTTCAGAGGCTGGGAAGTCCAAAGTCCAGGGAACACATCTGGTGAGAGCCTTGCTGGTGGGTAGTGACTCTTCACAGCAAAGCAGGGTGTCACATGGTGATGGCAGACAGAGAAAGAGCTCCTCACGTGCTCTCCTTTTAAAGCCATCGGAACCACGCCCACAACCACCATTAAACCATCAAATGGATTAATCCATTCTCTACAGCATGGTCCTACAATCTAATCACCTACTCAAGGCTCCACTTTTCAACTATCATAATAGGATTTCCCACCCTCAACAGTTACAGTGGGGACTAAGCTTCAATGAGTTTGGGAGGACATTCAGTCCACAGCACTGTCCCAATAGTATGCAGATCTATAGAACAGAAGTGATTCCCCTAACATAGTAGAGTCATGTTTTCAGAGGTGAGGGGAGGGATATTGGGTTCTAAAATCCATAAAGGGAAATTGTATATAGTTAAAATTACCTTGAAAATTCCTTAAATGGCCCAGAAAGTACAGTACTGTATATATACAAAACCGTGTCAGTTCCTTTCTTAGTCATGTTTCTATATAATTGTCAATCAGATATTCAAGTTCTTCCTCCATAATGATGAACAATTCATGATAGCCCACTTGCCTGGTCTCCTGAACAATGTGTTTCCCATCATGTTGGTGGTCAGAATCCTCAAAACTCACCTGCTCCATACATTTCATCAACAGGCAGCCGTTACTAGTTCAACATAAGCAATGCAGAGAGTTACTGCCTGGTAATGAAGTTACTGAATGTCAGTGGCCAGGACTTCCTGCCAACTGTCTTCTTTCTCAGGGCCAGGTGTCACTTTTTATTGACAGCATCTAACTCCCCTCTACAGCTTCTAATTAAGGTCCAAAGGACCTAGGGAGAATCAAAGAGTGTGGAGAAAATCAGGGACTCATTGTTCAAGAGGAAGCTGGAGATGGCACTGTTCAGATGTCCTCTTCATTTACATATTTCTTCATTCTGCAAATATTTATTGAGCACCTATCATGTACAGGTACAAGGCAAATAGTGTAGATACAACAGCTCTAGTGTCTGCCTTTGCAGAGCCAGTCAGGGATGGGGCATGAGAAGGGGTTGCAGAGGGACACATACTCATATACCACACTAATGGAAATACAGTAGGATGAGTGCAATAGCACAAAAGCATGAGACGCTATGAAAGCTCACAGGGTAAGTACCTAAATCAGACCTGTGGGAGAAAGGCATCTAAGAAGGCTTCCCGAAAGAAGGAACGCCAGCAAAGGAAGGAGAGAGGAGGGAGAAAAGAAAGCAGCATGGCCCCAGGTAGACTTAGCAGCGAGTATAAAGGTCCACAGGCCCTTTACAAAAAGAATCGCAGATCGGAAAGGAAGGCTGAAGAAAAGGCCAATGAATATGATGGTCAGGTGGCCACTGGTGATCTTTCGAGAAAGGGAATTTAGTAACATGACTGGTGATAGAAGCCAAATTGCAAGGGGTTGCAGAATAAACAGGTGTTAAGGAAGTCGGGAAAGCATTGGTGGACTATTCATTGAAGAAGTTTCCCTGAAAGGAGAGAGAATTCTGAGGGAAAAGCATTATCAAAAGAACACAAATTTAGCACAGCTTCAATTGAGTGGCTTTAAGGAAGGAATATTTAAATTCCCAAAACTCTCCAGACGGCCAATACCAGACACAGGGAAGCTGGGTGCCATTGATCTCTTACAAAAACACACTTGCAAGAATTTGCATGGACTCTGACATGATTTTGAATAATGTGAATAAAAAAGAACAAACTCAAAACCCCCTTCATGCTCAGTGGCTGGTGCTGGTCTAGCAGGTCTGACCTGAAGCAGGTGACACACAGTGTTATCTCTGAGGTGATAAACTCAAAACCCCCTTCATGCTCGGCGGCTGGTGCTGGTCTAGCAGGTCTGACCTGAAGCAGGTGACACACAGTGTTATCTCTGAGGTCCCTCGGAGGCTTCCAAGCCCCAGATTATCCTCTTAGCAGTACAGGAAACACTCTCATAAGAGAGGCAGCACTTTGGATTAAACTTCGCACTATTTTCTGTTCTACCATCAGGTTTTTTTAAAAAAACCCAACCATCCCTTGGAAGAAAGGCCTGTGGATGACCAACATCTAAGAGTGAATGAATTCACTGGTTTCTTTTATGGGGACATATAATTACCATAAGTTAAAGAGCTGTCTGTAATTAATTTTCTCCACTTCTTATTCTCATTGTTCAATGCCTACCAGACCAGATATATGGTACCTTGGAGAAGCTTTATCAACCTTTGAGAATTTCCCTTTGTGATCTGCAATGCTACTATGGTTCATGAATCTGTGTCCTTGCTCTCTCTGATAACATCTGTCATTTCTCATCGGAGGTTGGAAATCCCATACGTAGGGCCCCATTCGCTATAGGTGACGTAGCCAGTCACCAAATAAGAAGTTCAGTGAAAAGAACACCACAAGGGGAGGCCTGTGTAGTAGACATCATGGCAGATTCAGCATCACTTCCATCTCTCCCTCCTTGGGTAGCAGCCCCAACGTTTTAAGTCAGTCGTAGTAATTCCATCCCCTAACTCACCTGTAGTAATCCCACATCCCCTTGCCATTGAGTGACTGTTTTAGGCAACCCAAGCCTAAGCCAATCACCACAGTAGATGCCACGTCCAATCAACTGGTCATTGAGACATCAGAAATTTGCTGGAGGCTCCTGGAAAAACTCATCCACTCCTCTGACAGAGCCAGTTCTCTTTCTCCTTCTCCTTCTGGACAGTGTGTTGTGGATATGAAGTCTGGAATCACTGCAGAATATTACCACTGTGAGAGAAGCCGGTGTAGGACGAAGCTCAACTAGAGAAGGCGGATTGGAAAAATGGGTTCTTGATATTACTGAATGGCTAAATCAAACCTCATTCTAGTTACGTGAGCCAATAAAAAATTCCCTTTTGTATAAACCAGTCTAAATTCGGGTTTCTTTTTCTTATATAGTAAGGTCCATAACTGTTATAATATCCTAGCAGCTAAGAAGAAGCAGTGCCTGGAAATTTCTTATCTTGCTGCTGGCTTTACCACATTCCCAACATCTGATGGACAGTGAGTGAAGCTCAAGGATGCACAGCTGACCAGCCTTCCACTCCAGTGTTAACCACCGCAGAGGGGAGCACAGGTGGGTGACTGACCAATAGGATCACTAAAAACAAGAAACCACAACAGTGTACAACAACACTGTAATCAGACTCTGAGCAAAACAGGAGAATCTCGCCAGACCCCGAATAAAATGCGATCATGGACTTGAAACCACTTAAAAGAAGTAGCTGCCACAACTCACTGTCTGATCTTGCCTCACGTACACTGCTCCCGCAACATCCCTGACATATCTGGCTGTCTCAGAACACAAGCCTGGCTGTCAATATCCAATTCTGTCTTGGCAAAAGAAACAACCCCTCTATTCAGTGAGCTGCGGCCATAAATGCACTATCTGTGGTATCCAACTAACAACACTCAACTTGCAGCAATTCGTACCTGGCGCTCAGCCAGTCAAGCCACTTCATGGCTACTTAAGCCATTTGTGGCATGCAATACGGAAACTGTGCCATCACCTGTCTGCCCATATGTCCTGACACAGAGGACTTAAGTCCCCACTCTACCCCCATCTCAGTTCCACATGACACTTTCTACCACATCCAGCATAGAACCCAAGAATCGGANTTTTTTTTTTCTTTTTAAGTTTCTGCTCTTAATTAAGCTTTTAGGCTTTTTATTTCCATGGAGACCAAAACTTAATGAAGTGTATCTCTAGCTTGTAGAAGAGCAAAATGACATCCAGAGGCAACTTTCTCAAGAATGGAATGCCAGAGTATTACAAGATGAGATTCTGACCAGGTACCTGTGCAAACAAAAGGAGCTAGAAATGGCTCAAAAGAAAATGAATTATGAGTATTTTCTTTGTGGTTTTCAAATATGTGTGTGTGTGTATTCATATATGTATGTATTTAAAATACCAATTACAAGTATCATGGAAAGTAGAGAGAATTTTTAAGTCATATATGTATGTATATATTCTGGGAGTGGAGGTGACATTTTTGGCCCATTGTATAAAGTAGTGTTCTTAATTCAACTCCCTTTGTCTGTCACAGTCAAGTAGTGACATTCAGAGTGTCTTCATCCAAAGGAGAGGCTTTTAATAGTTTCCACAGAAATTGATAATCATTCCAAACCTAAAAACTCTTGCTACTACCAAGAGATGTTCTAGTTCTTGGCAGCCATTTTACCCCCTTGATATAGTAATAGACAGTGGGTTTATTACTTCCACCCACAGGTAAGGAGGAAAAGTTTAGTCAGTGCAGAGACCATATTTTGGATGTCATTCTCCTCACTTTTGAGAAGAGTAATGGTTTGCTCCAAGCGGTGTCCTATTTCAGTACAAAGAGCTTTTGAAAACAATGATATGCCATAATATATACTAAGTGATAACTTACTGATAATTCTTTGGGTCCTAGTAAAGTAGTTCAGTGTATTTCCCCCTATTTCANGGAAGAGGGAGCCAGACACTAAGAAAAAAGGGGAAGTCCAGGAGGAGGAACAGCTGTGGCCTAGGAGGAGGGGAGGAGTTCCACTTCACACATCTGAGTCTGATCTCTGAGTGGAGCAACTGATATGTGATGAGCTTGAGCCTCTTCAATCTGACCAATTTCCCATATAACCAGAGTTCTCCCAGGGAGTGCTGGGCTCCTGTAAAGCTCACAGTCTTTGATTAAAACATTCCTGAAACAGACTATATAGAATATCTACTCTTTACTAAACAAAGGCTTTGGAACATACTTTTTATTTATTTTTTGATGAAGTAGACTATTGCCAATCACTCTGTTCTATGGCACAGATATGAGCCTACTTTTGTTCACTAAACCTGCCTGATGAAGTTATTCTTTTTCATTGTCTTTATGCCGTCAACAATTTCTGCCCAATTTCTTCTTGTTCTGAGACAAGAAAATGCATGTGATCAAGATTTCACGCTTTTTAATGGCTCTAGGAAGCCTGTCTGTATTAGTCCATTTCTGTTGCTTATAACTGAAATACCTGAAACTGGGTAAATTTGTAAAGAGACAATATTTATTGCTTACATTTTCAGAGGCTGGGAAGTCCAAAGTCCAGGGAACACATCTGGTGAGAGCCTTGCTGGTGGGTAGTGACTCTTCACAGCAAAGCAGGGTGTCACATGGTGATGGCAGACAGAGAAAGAGCTCCTCACGTGCTCTCCTTTTAAAGCCATCGGAACCACGCCCACAACCACCATTAAACCATCAAATGGATTAATCCATTCTCTACAGCATGGTCCTACAATCTAATCACCTACTCAAGGCTCCACTTTTCAACTATCATAATAGGATTTCCCACCCTCAACAGTTACAGTGGGGACTAAGCTTCAATGAGTTTGGGAGGACATTCAGTCCACAGCACTGTCCCAATAGTATGCAGATCTATAGAACAGAAGTGATTCCCCTAACATAGTAGAGTCATGTTTTCAGAGGTGAGGGGAGGGATATTGGGTTCTAAAATCCATAAAGGGAAATTGTATATAGTTAAAATTACCTTGAAAATTCCTTAAATGGCCCAGAAAGTACAGTACTGTATATATACAAAACCGTGTCAGTTCCTTTCTTAGTCATGTTTCTATATAATTGTCAATCAGATATTCAAGTTCTTCCTCCATAATGATGAACAATTCATGATAGCCCACTTGCCTGGTCTCCTGAACAATGTGTTTCCCATCATGTTGGTGGTCAGAATCCTCAAAACTCACCTGCTCCATACATTTCATCAACAGGCAGCCGTTACTAGTTCAACATAAGCAATGCAGAGAGTTACTGCCTGGTAATGAAGTTACTGAATGTCAGTGGCCAGGACTTCCTGCCAACTGTCTTCTTTCTCAGGGCCAGGTGTCACTTTTTATTGACAGCATCTAACTCCCCTCTACAGCTTCTAATTAAGGTCCAAAGGACCTAGGGAGAATCAAAGAGTGTGGAGAAAATCAGGGACTCATTGTTCAAGAGGAAGCTGGAGATGGCACTGTTCAGATGTCCTCTTCATTTACATATTTCTTCATTCTGCAAATATTTATTGAGCACCTATCATGTACAGGTACAAGGCAAATAGTGTAGATACAACAGCTCTAGTGTCTGCCTTTGCAGAGCCAGTCAGGGATGGGGCATGAGAAGGGGTTGCAGAGGGACACATACTCATATACCACACTAATGGAAATACAGTAGGATGAGTGCAATAGCACAAAAGCATGAGACGCTATGAAAGCTCACAGGGTAAGTACCTAAATCAGACCTGTGGGAGAAAGGCATCTAAGAAGGCTTCCCGAAAGAAGGAACGCCAGCAAAGGAAGGAGAGAGGAGGGAGAAAAGAAAGCAGCATGGCCCCAGGTAGACTTAGCAGCGAGTATAAAGGTCCACAGGCCCTTTACAAAAAGAATCGCAGATCGGAAAGGAAGGCTGAAGAAAAGGCCAATGAATATGATGGTCAGGTGGCCACTGGTGATCTTTCGAGAAAGGGAATTTAGTAACATGACTGGTGATAGAAGCCAAATTGCAAGGGGTTGCAGAATAAACAGGTGTTAAGGAAGTCGGGAAAGCATTGGTGGACTATTCATTGAAGAAGTTTCCCTGAAAGGAGAGAGAATTCTGAGGGAAAAGCATTATCAAAAGAACACAAATTTAGCACAGCTTCAATTGAGTGGCTTTAAGGAAGGAATATTTAAATTCCCAAAACTCTCCAGACGGCCAATACCAGACACAGGGAAGCTGGGTGCCATTGATCTCTTACAAAAACACACTTGCAAGAATTTGCATGGACTCTGACATGATTTTGAATAATGTGAATAAAAAAGGATAAACTCAAAACCCCCTTCATGCTCGGCGGCTGGTGCTGGTCTAGCAGGTCTGACCTGAAGCAGGTGACACACAGTGTTATCTCTGAGGTCCCTCGGAGGCTTCCAAGCCCCAGATTATCCTCTTAGCAGTACAGGAAACACTCTCATAAGAGAGGCAGCACTTTGGATTAAACTTCGCACTATTTTCTGTTCTACCATCAGGTTTTTTTAAAAAAACCCAACCATCCCTTGGAAGAAAGGCCTGTGGATGACCAACATCTAAGAGTGAATGAATTCACTGGTTTCTTTGTGCCTTCCCAGCAGAGGCTAGGACTTAAGGGTACCCCAGGTGTGAAGAACAGAAGCAGAAATTAAGAATGAGGAGGGTTGGGGAGAGAATGAACACAAGTTTGGCACACTCCCAATTCTTCCCTGGCCACTAACTCTACGCCTGCTGGAAGACCAAGAAAAGACAGAGGAGGGAATATATCCAGTAGACAATTTGCAAAGCAGTAGGATGAGTTTTAAAAGCTTGGGGTTCCTTATCTTCATTAATGCAAATTTTTTAAATGATGTAAAATACTCAGAACTGTTTTGATTAAGATTTCCATCTCCGATTCTCTATACTGATTCAACCTCCAAAGGCCCTGAACCAAAAAATGACTTTCATGAGGATATGATTTATTTTGAGGTATTTCCCATTTGTGGGTGAAAATTATGGTGGCCTTCTTATTCCAGAGATAGCCAGTCTTCTAATCTAGAGTAAGAGCTGAAATCAGTTATAAAAATGAAACTATAAAAGGCTCATATCCATAAAATCTGGCATCTCTAACACTGAGCAAACACAGCAATTATAGTGGAAGTCAGTTGGCTACAGCCCAAAAGTCACAAACTGGTAGCCTTAGGACTCAATCCAGCTCATGGGGGAGTTTTCTTTGGCCAGATAAGTTTTGTTTTTTATCTGAATTTCAATGCTTTTAGATGTGACCGGTTCTCTCTAAGTTTGCCACAAGCCTCACGACTCCCAGTTGTTCACATAGAGCACTATTTACACATTCATATTACTTGCTTGGTTCCTGCAAGTTTTTGAGTTTGGGACCATGAGCTTATACAGACTAACATTAAAAACAAACAAGCAACCTCTCTCCTACTGAGGTGGGCTCCAGTGTTAACCACCGCAGAGGGGAGCACAGGTGGGTGACTGACCAATAGGATCACTAAAAACAAGAAACCACAACAGTGTACAACAACACTGTAATCAGACTCTGAGCAAAACAGGAGAATCTCGCCAGACCCCGAATAAAATGCGATCATGGACTTGAAACCACTTAAAAGAAGTAGCTGCCACAACTCACTGTCTGATCTTGCCTCACGTACACTGCTCCCGCAACATCCCTGACATATCTGGCTGTCTCAGAACACAAGCCTGGCTGTCAATATCCAATTCTGTCTTGGCAAAAGAAACAACCCCTCTATTCAGTGAGCTGTGGCCATAAATGCACTATCTGTGGTATCCAACTAACAACACTCAACTTGCAGCAATTCATACCTGGCGCTCAGCCAGTCAAGCCACTTCATGGCTACTTAAGCCATTTGTAGCATGCAATACGGAAACTGTGCCATCACCTGTCTGCCCATATGTCCTGACACAGAGGACTTAAGTCCCCACTCTACCCCCATCTCAGTTCCACATGACACTTTCTACCACATCCAGCATAGAACCCAAGAATCGGAAAGCTAATGCTCAAAGGGAGGTCTGGAGGTCGTCTCAGTCTCCTTATTCCTCAAACTTGTTTACAAATGAGAAAATAGGCCCAGCAAGTGTATACAACACATACAAAAGCTCATCATACAAGTGTCTTAACAGGAACTAGAACTATATTTCCGAGACCTCCCTGGTGGCCTCAGGAGCTCAGGGCTCCTCACTATAACCAGTTCCTGGGCACACAGCATTTCACCTGGAGGACACATCTAGGGCAGATTAAATAAAACTCTATATGACTGATTGCCCTATTTCATTTATTTGTGTGCGGCTTCAAAAGCTTTACATTATCCAGAGCCCATTTATTTCAATTAAAATCGAAAAAATAATTAATCAAATATGGCAATTAAAGTCATATCTATAAAATGCAAAGCCATGCTTTGCAGGAACATATGGCCTTATTATAGTTTTTAAAGAAAAATTATATTGGACGTTAGTGTTTTATGGGGACATATAATTACCATAAGTTAAAGAGCTGTCTGTAATTAATTTTCTCCACTTCTTATTCTCATTGTTCAATGCCTACCAGACCAGATATATGGTACCTTGGAGAAGCTTTATCAACCTTTGAGAATTTCCCTTTGTGATCTGCAATGCTACTATGGTTCATGAATCTGTGTCCTTGCTCTCTCTGATAACATCTGTCATTTCTCATCGGAGGTTGGAAATCCCATACGTAGGGCCCCATTCGCTATAGGTGACGTAGCCAGTCACCAAATAAGAAGTTCAGTGAAAAAAACACCACAAGGGGAGGCCTGTGTAGTAGACATCATGGCAGATTCAGCATCACTTCCATCTCTCCCTCCTTGGGTAGCAGCCCCAACGTTTTAAGTCAGTCGTAGTAATTCCATCCCCTAACTCACCTGTAGTAATCCCACATCCCCTTGCCATTGAGTGACTGTTTTAGGCAACCCAAGCCTAAGCCAATCACCACAGTAGATGCCACGTCCAATCAACTGGTCATTGAGACATCAGAAATTTGCTGGAGGCTCCTGGAAAAACTCATCCACTCCTCTGACAGAGCCAGTTCTCTTTCTCCTTCTCCTTCTGGACAGTGTGTTGTGGATATGAAGTCTGGAATCACTGCAGAATATTACCACTGTGAGAGAAGCCGGTGTAGGACGAAGCTCAACTAGAGAAGGCGGATTGGAAAAATGGGTTCTTGATATTACTGAATGGCTAAATCAAACCTCATTCTAGTTACGTGAGCCAATAAAAAATTCCCTTTTGTATAAACCAGTCTAAATTCGGGTTTCTTTTTCTTATATAGTAAGGTCCATAACTGTTATAATATCCTAGCAGCTAAGAAGAAGCAGTGCCTGGAAATTTCTTATCTTGCTGCTGGCTTTACCACATTCCCAGCATCTGATGGACAGTGAGTGAAGCTCAAGGATGCACAGCTGACCAGCCTTCCACCCCCACTTCCTCAAGCTTGCTGTCTAACAAAGGCCAGAGGATAGCCTGGAAGCCCCTATCCAGCAGGGCCAAGTCTGGCCTGTGTGATGGCAGTGATAGCTGAGAGCAGTGTCCTGAGGCCGGGGGCAGTGGTGTATGCTGAAAACTCAGTGGCACAGGTGGGTGGAGAGCCTGAGAGGTGGGACCTGGTCCCTGACCTTCCTCCTCCACTCCCAGCTTTATGCTGCCCCACCATCCCTGATGGCGCTTCCTGATGGGCCCCAGGCGGGAATATCCTGCCACACTGGGGGTGGCTGCCTGACGGGGGATAGAAAGGGCAAGACTTGTAGGGTAGGACAAGATGCTGGGAAGGTGTGTCTGTGTCAAAGCTCCAGATTCCAACGTGCAGTAAAGAGCCAGGAGTGAGCGAGGTCAGGTCTGCCCTGGGATTTCTCCCCAGAGCTGAAGGTGTGGTGAGGACCTCAGGGGCACACGTGGTGAGGGGATGAAACACTACTAAGTAGTTAGCGGGAGAGGGGAAAATCAACCACGGAAAGCATTGATCTATTAAGGTCAGGCCAGATTTTTGCCTTAGAACGTGCTCAAAGTCCACTGGGGGCTGCTTTCTACAAGGCATGCAGCACATGGCTAATTATGTTTCTGTACCTCCACTTTGTAGTCTTACAGCTGAAACACTGAATCCCAACAGAATGACTTTCTGGAAGCTGGGGAAATAAGTTAGGGTTTTAATTAGACCCTTTTTGGTGGCACCTTCAACTGAGCACTCTTATTCTACATCTCCCACATGCAAACACTGTGATGCTCCTGCTTAGGTGGTGAGCGGAAATTGCAGACATGTGACTTGTCAATGAGGCCCACTGCTCGTAGCAGTCCCCACCTAAATACCTACATTTCTGCATGTGTTTGTTGTCCAATAGGCCTGCATTTACATAATGGAATTTCCTCCAGCAAGAGCTCGTTCTTAGGTTTTTACCAAATCCAGTTCACAGAGCTCTCCCAGGACCACCACTCTCCTAAAAACACAAACCAAAAGACCACAAGGGTCTGTGCCCTCAGGCTCCAGTGGTAGGCAAAGAACCTTACCGAAAGGAGAATTGATTCCAAACAATACAAATCAATGCTAACCCTAAATGGTTCAAGTTGGTAGGATTTCAGAGCTCATTTATTGACATCATATACAAATGAACATATGAAGCCACCACAGCTAGCAAAAAAAGTGCTATACAAACAAATATAAATGCAAGACATGATGATGATATAAATCTCAGGTTACCTATAATGGGGCTCTGCTTTAAGAGGAAGGGAAAGAAGGAGGCAAAAGAGTTTGGGGTGTGTTCCCTCCACAAGATTCAAATACTTCCTGTCACTTTGACAAATGGACACAGGCCATGAGATGATTAAATAAGAGGAGACAATGCAGGTGACAGCACAAAGTCATTTTCTTCTATACTTAGCACGGGCCTGACCTTCATCAGAAAGTGTTATTTAGAGGATTTGGTCTGTGTCCAGAGGACAGTGGTCATAAGATCTAAAGGAGATGAAAGGGGAAAAAAGAGATGGTTCAAAGTAAAGTAAGACAAATAGTATTGGGCAAAATTTGTCCAGATTAAGCTATATTTGGTGAAAATGAGTTTGTACTCTCTCCTCACCTGATAATTCTGTTTTCAAATTAATTTAAAATAACTTAAAACTCAATCTTACTAACTTTCATGGTGATACTAGGAACTGGAATCAAACACCTTGGGAATGCAGAAATTTTATCTTATGTTAACTATATACAAATAACTTTAAAATGAACACAGATAAGGAATAGGGGAGGGCTTTATGAGACTAGGTTCTTGGGCTTAACAGCTGATGGGCAGAGTACCATTTGGAAAACCCAAAGGATTTATCTTCATACCAAAACAAAGGAAGGCAATATTGGGCAGGTATTCCTTTAAGATAAGAGGTCTGATCCTTTCTGGTGTTTGCTGTGGGGACTCTATAGGCAGGTAGGGACACACTAGGGGAATGACCAAGATGAAGCGTGTTGAAACACAGCTGCTGGAGGAGCCCATGGCACTTTGCTTCCTTTGAGACCATTGCACTTGGAAGTCTGAGCCTGTGTGTGGTCCTGCATCCCCACCCGGACAAGCAGGCTGGTGGGAAAAAGCTGGCATTAGGAGGCTGGTTATCATCCCAGCTCTGGCACTACAAGGCTAGATGACCACGGACCCCTGGCTTGATTTCTCTGGCCTAAGTTGTATTTGTAAAATTAGAAGATTAGACTAGATCAATGCTTCTCAGTACAAGTCAAATTCATTACAACTGCCCACAGGCCCCACCTAATCTCGCTCCTCCCCATCTCTGACTTTTCTCTCCACCTCTCCCCAGCCTCTTTCCTGTTTCTGGAACACACCAGGCCATTCTCACCTCAGGGCCTTTGCAGCTTCTTGCCCTCTACCTGGAATGTTCTTCCCCAGGATATCCACAAATGGCTTCCTCATACCTCTCAGGTGAGTTAATATCACAATCTCAGTGAGGATTTACTCACAGTTGCAACCACCCCCCTCCACCCCCACCCCCAACAATCCCTATTTCCTTCTTTGGCTTTATTTACTTATTTATTTATATCCTTCTTAGCACATAATATTCCACTTACATACATTTTACTTATTAATTTTATTGATTGTATGTCTCCCCCAGCCAGAATGTCAGCTGTCCAAGAACAGGGATTTCCTTCTGCTTTGCTCACTGCTGTGTCTCTGCTACCTAGAAGTGCCTGGTACATAACAGGAATTCAGTAAGTATTCACTAAATAGATACAGGCATGGATGGGCGGAAGGGAGGGCAGAAGGTGTACGAACCTCTACAGTGTCTTAGGCTCTCAGGATGGACTCTGAACCACATGAAAAAGCAAGCGACGCACATGAAAACATAGACGGCTCAGGGCCAGCCGTGGTATGCTTTCCCTCTGCTGCAGAACTTCTCAAGTGCTGCTTCCTGCAAGCTCCGTGCCCTGAGCTGATGGGTCATGTACACCCAGTGCTCTATCATGGCCTCCAAATGTCTAAGAGAAGTTCTTTATATTGGCATTCAGCTCCATATTTCTAAAGGCTAAATTAATATCATTTGGGTTGAGCACAGTTACATCCATCTCCTCTCCCTAATTTTTCATTTAAAAGCCCTAGGGAAAAGAGGAGTGAGTTTCCCACTGCCATGATTATCGCGCTATAACTTACCCTGAAGTAAGAAACGGTGGTGGCGCTCTCCCCATGCATTTCAGCCAGTTCCACTAGATGGCAACACGGTCAGACGTGCTGGTATCCCAGGGCAAACTTCACCAGCAACTCAGAGTAGAGAAGCTCCTACACGCCACTCTGCACTCCGCTGCTCTGCCTTGCACTCGCCCCCTTGCCTCCTCTTCACTTTTAGTCTGGCTATTTTTAACCACTAATTTACAATCTGCTCTCAAATGGTTCATGCTTACCCATGAATGCACATGACTTGATCACTCCAGCCTTGGAAGCTTTATATATGCTTCTTTCTGCCAAAGTACGTTACTTACCCTCCCTTTGGAACTCTACCCAAAACTCACTTCTTCCGTAAAACCTTCCCAAGCAAATCTGCCTCTGATCCCAACTGTATGTATGCCATGATATACAGCCACAGACACAACCATTTTTATATATTGGATAGAATCACACATACATACACAACAACACAGTCATCACACAGTCATGCATTGCTTAACTATGTGGATACATTCTGAGAAATGCATCATTAGGTGATTTTGTCATTATGCAAACATTGCAAAGTACACTTACACAAACCTAGATGGTATATAGCCTACTACATACCTAGGCTATATGGTGTAGCCTATTGCTCCTAGGCTATGAACCTGTATGGCGTGTTATTGTACTGAACACCACAGAATATTATAACACAATGATAAGTATTTGTATGTCTAAACATATCTGAACATAGAAAAGGTACAGTAAAAATATGATATAAAAGATAAAAAATGGTACATTTGCATAGGGCACCTGCCGTGAATGGAGCTTGCAGGATTGGAAGTTGCTTTGGGTGAGTCAGTGAGTGAATGTTGAGTGTGAAGGCTTAGGACATTACTATGCACTACTGTAGACCTTATAAACACTGTACACTCAGCCTACACTAAATTTATTTTAAAAATTAAGTAATTGCACTACAACTTTACGATGGCTATGACATCAGTAGGTGATAGGAATTTTTCAGCTCCATTATATTCTTATGGGACCACCATCATATACGTGGCCCATCACTGACCAAAATGTGATTCAGCGCACGACCATCTGTGTGTGTGTTTGTACGTACGTGTGTGTGTGTGTGTGTGTGTGTGTGTATATATATATAACATATATATATATTATGTATATATAAAATAGACAGAGAATCACATGCACAGCTCTGGGCATCTGGTAGACAACTGTACATTTAATATAAATGATGCGCAGGTGACCATATTCCATACAAGATAAGAAGTCATGACGCAATGAAATAGTATTTATCGGCTGCCAAGGATCCAATTAATGGGCCAGGAGATGAGATATACCAACATCCACCTACGTGTTCCAATTTCTA
>NW_007728118.1:251175-252172 GCF_000696425.1 Galeopterus variegatus | reverse complement strand
TTTACAAGTCATCCAGCGGTGTTACCACTGGTAACCAGAGGAGTGCTACAATTAATAAACGTGTAAAATGCAAAAAAGAAATTTTGAATAAAAAAGCTCCCTACTCTTTTCAGAGCCCCATTTCTGAAACATTTCAATCCTTCATTTGTTTACAAGTGGAACTGTCTACATGCAAACTTCAGATGCCATTTTTCCACCCACAATACTCATACCTCCCTTGGCTTAACACAGGTTCACCCACACCCAGAACCACAGCAAAAGAAAAGCAGTGATTTGTTGAACACAACCACGCTAAAGCCATGACCACATATTATTCCCTTTTAGGCAGCAACGCCATGTTACTTAGTCATCTGAACATTCCATCAAATTCTAACAAATATACTACATCCAAGACAGTCTAAGGGCAGTATTAACTCACCTAGTTTCAGCATTTTCTCCCTGTACTTAATCAGAAGTACAACTTCACAGTGTCTCGGTAGAGTCATACAGACTTGAGGAACATACGCAGCCACCCGGTTGATACTATGGCATCTGAATCACCTTCAGGAAGAGTCAGTCCTCCTTGAGAATAATTCAAAATAATTTATACCATCCCTTTGAAAAATCCACCACAAGCTTACCAGACAAATGCACAGAATATACTGATCAACAACAGTCACTTTAAAAGTCGTCTTGCTTGTTATTCTGGGAACTGGGTTTCGTCACTTGTAGTGGAATGCATTATGCAGCCTTTAATTGTTGAGTCCAGAGAGGTCTCCAGATTCACAATAGGGAGGCACTGGTTGCTGCCTTCACTTGCTACCAGTAAACTACAACTACACAGAAACACAGGGTTACCTATGATACGTGAACAGGAGATATTTTCAAACTCAAGCAGAAACAGGAAGTCTAACGTTTCAACATGCTAGAAAAAAAGGAGCAGGTACTTAAAAAAAAAAAAAAAAGGGAGTGGCCCCATTCACAGATGCCTGCAAAAAAAAAAAAAAAAAAAAAAAAA
>NW_007728118.1:187491-250427 GCF_000696425.1 Galeopterus variegatus | reverse complement strand
AAAAAAAAAAAAAAAGGGAGTGGCCCCATTCACAGATGCCTGCAAAAAAAAAAAAAAAAAATCAAAAAAACACCTCATTCCTACCTGACCAGTATAAGCATGTCTATTAATAGTAAGTATTACTTAGAGGTGTTCTTATGCTCAGAAGAAATAGAGAACATAGTTTGGACAATGTTGCTACTTAAAATCATTAGCCTTTTGCTTTGGAAGAGAATATAGGTTTTTGTAAAGAATGTGAGTGTATCCAGTCACACACAATACACACAGGTACACAACATGCATATATGGATATATACAATCGAATAGTCTCTTCAGGAGCTTATTTATTTACCTGGGCAATTGGCAGTCATCGCTACCCACAAATCTTTCCCTTATTCACCCCCCACCAGGTTAAGATTCTGCCAGTCCTAAGAGGCCCGCTTCAAGGGCACCACCTGTAGGAAGGCTTTCCCTGATGACCCCAACTGGGTATGCATGACCTCGCCTCTTCCTTTAACCCCTGCGGCACCTCATTTGAACTTTCTTGGGAATATTTTCTGGTACCTATCACAGTCTTCCTTATATTATCTTTGGTCGTGTATCTATTTTATTCCCCACTACATGGTAAACTTCTTTGACTTTATTTTTATCCTCCGTAGCAATAACATTGTGCCTTGAGCCTACCAGGCACCCATTAAAAAAGATAGCAAGTGGAATATCATGCGCAACCTGGTTCAGATTCCATTTATGCCTCTTTCTGGTTTTGCAGACTTGCAAGTTGTTTAGCCTCCCTGAGCAATTTTGCACTTCCGTAAAATGAAAATAACATCATCTATGTCATTGAATTGCTATCAAGATTTAAAGAGAACCATGTGAGGCAAATAACATATTTGCCTGATGCACAGCAAGTTCTCAAGCAGTAACAAGCCTTATTATTGACTTGAATCAAAATCAAATGCCTGCTATTAATTTGGGGAGGAGGCTGAAAGAGATACCAGATCAACATCAATTTACAAATCTATCTACGCATTTCTCATTTTCTTTAGCCTATATTATCATGTGACTATCTCATAAAGATGTGAAGTTTATACCTTAGAAATCATTTTTTGTGTTCTTTTGTGTTAGCTCCTCAAATTCTGATTGGTCTTTAATGCTATGAAAACTTCATCAGGGACTAGGGGTCAAAGAAGTTAACAAGAGAAAATTCCTGGAAGTGCAGGATTCTAAATCACAAGGACTTCCTAAACTTTGATTCATTTGCAATTCCAAGGGTAAGTTACAAAGAGCAGAAATGCTATGTCTAAACAAAGAGACAAGTCTCTCACATTTCCCTAAACTGTGTCCTCGATGGTAGCTGTATGGTTGTTGGTTACCAGGAACCATTCTGTCCACTACTGCTGGGGGCGGATGGGGCAGCACAACGAAACTGTTGGAAGGGAAGGCTGGAGGAAGACTCCTACAGCCCCATATAAAACAACTGCCAGTGTGGTGGCAGAGCCCACATACACACTCCATGCCCAGTCAGGGAGGCACCAGTAAGGTCCTGACGCAGGTGAGGGCAGAGACAGCCGCAAGCATTTAGAGCCTCTGGTATCAATCAGGCACCTCCACATCCAGCAGGGCATTCCTGATTTTGAAGGAGTTCTCCAACAAGGGGAGAATAAAAAGCAAAGCATCTGGATGGGCATTTCCTTAAGACATCCTACTTCTCTCACTTGAGACCAGAATACCCAGTTGTACGTGCTCAGATCTATTCAAAGTCTGTGTTTAAAGCAGTCTAGCAGTTGGAATTATATTCTGCTACTTCATTCGGGAAGAAAGAAGAGTCACAGATAAAGGTTAAAGAGTGGGAAGATTCTCAAGTAACTATTTGTGAAGCAGCCAAACCTCACAGAATAGCCTTATGTAAAAAATATCTAACTCTCTTTAGTCACCTTTGCAGATATGAATATAGCTCTTCTGTGTTTCCCTTGGACTTGCAAATTAAAACCCTCGTGATAGATTCAAGGATTAATGATTGTGATGGTCACCCGACACAGATGCATCCCCCATGCTCTGAGGCAGCAAGGAGAGGGCGGGCAGCTGAGACTTCCAGGCCCAGAAAGTCCTGCCTGGTGGCCCAGTGGCTGAGGCATCTGTCCAGACCCGGCTTTGTTAGGGCAGTTTGTACTCAGGAGAGCAGGTGGCTCTTGGCCTTTTTCTTGATGAGCACAGCTCTGCAGGGGAAGCAGGGGCTGCTGAGCACCCCAGCCCCCAGGCCCTAGGAGGGCAACTGGCACTGCTAGTCATGGAGGTGCTCTGGAGTGTCACAGCAATACTAAATAAACCATCATTAGGGAAGTCTGGGGCCATCTTATCTGGCATTTCTCCTTCATCTCTTGGCAACCACAGGACAGAGGCCATTAGAAAACCGGATCTTCCTCTTCTGTGTGTGTGCTCTCATATTATCTAGGCATCTCAAAGCATGGCACTATCACTTAAGTCATTTCACTCTTCCCACACTCAGGAAGAGTGAGGGGCAATCCCCATTTCCAAAGATGGCAAAGCAAAGAAGGTTAAGCAGCATATTCCACAGGACCCTGCAAGATGGGGCAGGCTGAGAGGAGCAGCCATGAGGCCTAACCCCTACCCTTCCAAAACAACCTGCAAACACACTCTCGCTGGCCTAGTTTCATCGGCTGCTTATTACATACCCCAAGAAAAATATTTCCTTTGCAGCCACCCACATCCTTATCAGAAGCACATTCAACAAAATCACCACAAGAGTGAGGAAATCTGTGCCTGTGTGAAAAAGATATCTTTGCTTGTTTATTTCATCTGATTCTATGGCCTCAGACAGAACTGGAAACTTCTACAAAACACCTTGACCTTTACGCTTTGGCATTCCCAAGAAGCTCCCTAATCCCTAGTGCATGATACCTTGACCACCAAGATTAATTTCGTTTTCTTTTGGTTCAACCCTCCTCTCTTCCAATCAGTCCTCTCTGGACCCTGCTCTGCTGCCTTGGTCCTACCCACACCAGCTCTTCCAATGCCCTCCCTAAAACCATGGCCCCAACCAGGGCTTCTTCTTCTACTCAATTTGCTCCTCTGTCCCTCTCCTTTTCAAGGAGGAAGGAGTCATTGGTGAAGCAGGGAGAATGGCAGACTGTGAGGGAATTACTCCAGAAGACTCAGGGCAACATGCTTAGAAGCATTTTCCGGATGTCCTAACAGAGACAGCAGATAGTCAAACTCACCCCCTCCCTGAGGGAGGCCTTGCCTTGGCACAGGAGTACATGGGCCAGGCCTAGACAAGGCTGGAGAAATCCTGCTGCTGAGCACCCGCTTGATGCCCACAGCATGCATGATGCTTTCTCTGCGGTTCCCTCAGTCCTCACCAAAACCCTGGGAGGTGGGCACCATTATTCCCGGTTTACAGGGGAGAAAAATGAGTTCCATATGGTTAACGTATCTGTTCAGGGGAATACCAGGATATAAACCTAGGTACATCTCATTCTAAGTCTGTTGGCTTTTTTTCTCTTCATATCATATCACAAAAGTGTCCTTGATTCATCAGACAGAACGCACAAAGAGGGGACTGTCTGGAAAATAAAAAGCGCACCTGGCAACCCACCTTCCAAGGCCAGGTAAAGCAGTAAGTTAAACAGTGCGCACAGGTGCTGCTGGGGCCAGCGCTGGCCTCCGAGATGGGGCTGGGGTGGAGACTTCTCAAGTCTGTCCTCACGGCAGCTACCACTCAGGGCCGCCCACCAAACGGGCTGCACAGAGAATGTGTGGGAAGGTAGGCCTTTCTACCGTACAGCATGTGTGTCTATGTTTAATATAAATTTTACACCAATGTTACTCATAAAAGCAAAGAAAAAAAAAAGAATGTCTTCTATAGTTTCTTTCTTAGAATCCCATAACTTCAGTGTTGGCAAGACTAACTTCTTTTCACGAGCCAGGAAAACGAGCAGCCCAAGGAGGCCGAAAGGCATGCCCCCAAATCACACTGCCAGCCGGTGAGCAGCACAGCCACGACGAGAGTGGGTCCTCAGACTCCAGGGTGAGGATTTGTGTCTGTCTTCCTATGACTCATGCTCAAATCTCCCTTCACACTTGTGCCGCAAATGAAAGCACTAAATCAGCATTTAGAAAGCAAAGAAACACGGAGTGCCTGCTGCAATAACTATGCTGGCACTTGAATGTGGTTTATTCTCTACTGAACTGAATATAAACAGAGTCCTGACTTTTTATAGTTTTCTTCCATTGCAAAACTTCATATAAAACTGAACATGATCCCTAGTAATAAAATACTAAACCAATTAAACTCTCAATCTGCCAAGAAAAATGATCCAATTGTAGAGTAAATTTCTCTATAAATTTCCAGAATTTCTAGTTAATAAGGCAACATATGACAGTTCCCAAGCTGAATTCCTCATCCTCCCTCCATCTCCAACCTGCTATTTTCTTCTCCCTGTTTTAAGCTCTCTGGCTACCATCACCACCCTGTCACTCAGTCATCACTGAGTCCTCTTTTGGTTTGGGTGGTCACTCATCCACCAAGTCCTGCTGTCTTCTCCTCTGTGCTTCTCCACTCTCACTGCCATTTGGATTCTGTTAAATCTTTTGCTTTTAAGGTGTCAGAGGTGGCTTCTTGAAAAGACAACATTCCAGAGAAAGCCAGCAAAGCGGGTCCAATCTTTGTTCTCTCTCTAGAGGACAGAGAGCTTTGTTATTATGTAGTTTTACCCATGTGGATATTTTCAAACATAAATTTAAAAAAAATTTTTTTCAGAAACTTTTCAATTCAGAAAGCAATCAGAAATCCCAGTGTATCCTGAGTAAAGTTTCCCTTTGAATCTCACCCCCAGGAAAAACACATATTGATTTTGAACATTTACAGGGGAAGGATGATGTGTTACCCAGTTCTGGGCCTTATCACCTCTGTACCCAGAGCTCACATGCTCATGCACCCTGCAGTCACCACACACCCTAGCCCCCATCCTCCTCAGCCTGACAATGTGAACAAATTTACCTAATGCCAAGGCTGACAGCAAACAAGCTCCTTCACCATGGAGACCTGGGAGCAGACGACATCTCGTGTCCCAGAAAGGAGTCAGAGCCCTGTTTTCCCCTTCCACTAATGCAGTCCTACTCCTACAGGTGAGAAAGTGGCCACAGAGCCCGAGTCCCCTTCCTTGTGGCATACATTTCTGTCTCTCCTCCTCTATCTTCTTGTTGCCCAAGGCCCTTCAGGACAAAGGAAGGCACATGAACTAGTTTAATATGGAAAATGTTCACTAAGACAGTAAAGGGGTGGGCTGAAACTAAGTTCATACATTTCCTTGCCCCAAAACAGCTACTCTTCTGGGCCTCTGCATCTCACCCTCCCATTCATCATGCAGACATGAAGCCTCAGTGTCACCGTGGGCCCCACTGACCCCTGCCAGCCAGCAAGTTCCAGTGCCTCCCCACTTCTGTATTCCCCTGTCACCAGCCCTATCCCCTGTCCTCCTCCAGGCTCATCCCTCAGCC
Organism: Galeopterus variegatus; assembly: GCF_000696425.1. Lineage (NCBI taxonomy): Eukaryota > Metazoa > Chordata > Mammalia > Dermoptera > Cynocephalidae > Galeopterus > Galeopterus variegatus. The sequence goes on along the minus strand of NW_007728118.1, from coordinate 244,928 downwards.
TGAACTTCCTGCTCCTTTTCCGTGGTTGCCCTCATGGTACATCTTCTCAAACACAGCTCTATCACCATAACTTCACCAGGTGGGCCTAGAACTGAGTTTAAAAAGTGCTTCCCCATCTTCACTTAATCATGCCACTTTCTGATGAGAATGTGCAATGCTTCTCTGCTGCTCACAGACCTGAGTCTGAATGTCAGCACAGGGTTTAGGGCGGTCCCCAATCCTGCCACCACCATGTCTGGCACTGCTCTGCTTCTGGGCCTCTGCTCACCCACTTTCCTCAGCCTGTCAGTCCCTTTCCATCATCATCAGTTGCCAAACACTGCTGGTCTCCCAAGGCTCAGCTCAGACAAGCCTTTCATGTCAACTGTAGCCAGCCACCAGGTCCCACTCCTCCATTTCTGTGTCATTTGGAAACTTTCTTACAGCATTTACCACATTTAGCTCCAAGGGACAACCATTGCTATGGATATTTCATTGGCCCTATCACACTGCACATTCCTAGACAACAGGGAGGTTTCTTCATTCAGTCAACAAAATCCACCTGCATTTACCCAGAATCCACCTGCATTTACCCAGTACATGCTAGGCACTAACTTAGATGCTGGGGACATGGTGGGGAATGAAACACAAGAGGTCGCCTATCCTACAAAACTGACATTCAATGGGAGAAAGAGGACACGGATAAGTAAACATAAATAAAGGACAGACTGTGAGAGGTGCTAGGAAGGAAATGGATGGGGGGTTCTGATGAAGACCACTCTGGTGGCAGTGGCATCGGAGGCATATGCCAAGAGCCAGAGGAATAGCAGTCTGGACAGCAGAAAGATCAGGTGCTACAGCCCAAGACAGAACAAGCCTGGCAGCTTCAGGGGAGAGGGGCCAGTATGGCTGCAGTGTTGGAAGTATGGGGAAGGAGGGTGTGAGAAGCAGATGGGAGTTTGGCAAAGGCAGGAATATGCTGGCCATATAGGACATGGTAAGAAGTTTATATTATATGGTGGGAATATAAAACAGGACAAATGTATAGAAGGCAAAGTGGCAATAAAGATCAAAAACCTTAAAATTCCACAGGCCCTTTGAACCACTTCCAGGAATACATCCAATGAAACAGAGACAAGTGTGGACAACTGTAGTGCAAGAAAGCTGTGTGGGGTCATGACAATCATGAAAACTAAAAAGAGCCCAACTCTCCAAATGGGGGCTGAATAAGTGAATTTTGGCACATCCATATAATGGCATGTAATGCAGCCTTTAAAAATGATCTTGTAGAATAATTAATAACATGGGAACTCTTCACAAAAGGTACAGAGTGATATATGGGAAATTATATTAAGCAATATATCATTTTTGTAGAGAAAAACTGTAGGCCTATAGAAAAAGCCTGAAATGATGATATTCACAATATTTTTTTCTGGGTAGTGAAAAAAAGGATTTTTTTGTCAAATTATAGTTGATAAATATACTACACAAACAGTAATACTTCTGTAATAAGGAAAAAAAGGTTTCAGAAAACCTCTGAGTTACAAGAAGATATAGCAGGGAGGATATGATATGATGTCATAAAAATAAACAGAGGCTGCGGATCCGATCCGGAGATGGCCAGCGCAATCTTCTATCTTTTCAGAGAATCTTCAAAGCAAAACAGAAAACAAACCATAAAAACTCCCTAGAACTTAGGGCAGGAAGTGTGTCATTCCTTTCTGGCTTATCCCTCTGACTCAGCCCCTCTGATCCTTGTATGAAGAAGTAGAGATAGGAGTTCTGAGAGGGCAGATGTAGAAACCTCACCCAGGAGCTCCCAGCCCCTAGGGGGAAGTTAGAAATGACATACATGAGTCTTCTCAGGAAAAAACTTCCCTGTTCCTTTTTAGATTCATTACACCTAAGACCAACAGCCTCACTTATATTGTCATAGGTTAAATATGATTAAGTTCCTGTCTGTTTCTTTTAAATAAGATTTACTACACAAGACCCAAACCCACTGTTGTTCCAAGCCTTCTTCCCAAACAGGTTTGAAAGTTTAATAAATAGTCCAGACAAGTCACAACAAGTCTCAGGTATCCTGATTGTGGCTTACACAAGTCCAATATGAAAACATTTACTGCAGAAGCCCATTCAGCCAATCCATCCCCTCGCTCTCCACTGGGAAACAAAGGTGATTTGGTTCCTATGGCCCCATTGGGCAGCCTCCTTAAGCTTAACAGTCAAAGGCCATTCAAAGAGCACAGACTGAAAATGATTTGCTTACATACTTCTTTTAGTTCCGTTTTAAATAACACCCTGGAAACTATAGAGCAGGAGGAAACATATACCCAGAACTATGAAACAAAACAGAAATTTTTGACTCTGGAAGGTTTTAATTTTTAAGGCAAATTAAATTAGAACTTGAGGACACACACAATCCAAGGCCACTGCCTTCCCACATTCGTTCAATAAATATTTATTGAGGACTTACTGTGTCCGATGCTAGACTCTAGGATAACTAATAGACAAAGGGGTTGGAGGAGGTATGTGTATGTATTGGGGGGTGGTTTGAGGGAGGCAGATACTCCCAAGAAACCCCAAGAGGTACAGTTTTGGAACAGGTTATTGGGGATCTTATAAGCCCTGTTAGAAAAGTTTGAACTTTATCAAAACTCTAATAAGGCATCTTAACAGGGGACTAAAAATCACCTAGATTCACCATCTGGGCTGCATACTGGTATACCCAAGTAACAAAAACAAATGAACAAACTAAAAATAAAACAAAAACTGATGCCCAAAGATTCTGAATTAATTAGACTTGGATAAGACCTAGTCTTTTTTCTTTTCTTTCTTTTTTTAAGCAGCCCAACCCAAGTTAAGAACCACTCCATGGAGAAGGAAGTTCAGGACTGAGCCCCAGGGCACTTCAATCTGTAGAGGCCCCAGGAGAGAGCAGTTAGGGAGGTAGGAGGAAAAAGTGGGCGTGATGGCCTGCAAGTCATGTCAGGAAAGTGTTTCAAGAAGAGGGAGGGGTGGACAAAGCCAAATACTGCCGAGAGGCTGAGAAAGATGAGGGCTGAAAACTGGCCATGGGATTTGTTCAAATGGAGGTCTCCAGTATCTGTAACAGCAAAGGTTTTGAAAAAGTGCTGGAGTGAGGGGGCAGGGGGGCAGCAAGAAAGAAAGACTGTAAGGCCCAAGAGACAAGTCATTTGAGAGTTCCACCAGAATGAGAGAGCTGGAAGTCTACATTGAACTGAGACATTTCTTTTATTTGCTTTTTATGAAAGGTAATAAAAAGGCATGTTCTGATGTTGATATGGATGTTCCCATGCAGAGAAAGAAACTGACGCAGAAGAGAAAGGGAACAACGGCAGGAGGACTTGCAGAAGTTGGAGAGAAAAGCTATTAGGAACCCCAAACCAATGAATCTCAAATTCCCCTACAGATGTCAGGTGGATCTTCATTTTTTATTTTTCAAGGGATGTAATATATCCAAAAAATCAGAGTAGCTACATTGGAATTGACCTTTAAAGATCAATTATCTAGTCCAATGTCCACCCCCAGTTCACTGCCTGAATCTCCTGTGCCCTCTCCCAGTAGGCATCTTGACAACGTCATTGAAAGGCAATTCCTACACCTCTCCCTCCCATCCACCCCCACCAACCCATGGCTTGTGATCTTTTTGAATATTCCTTGAACTGAGCCAGAAATCTGTCTTCCTGTAGTTCAATCCACTGGTCTGGTTCTGTACCTTTAGGTTACGCAAAATGTGTCTAAATCCTTCTTCCACGTCTTTCAAACATGTAAAAACTACTAACTCCTGCCTTACCTTATTAATCCCATACTTCCTAAACCAACCAGTTTTTTTTTGTTTGTTTTTTACAGGTATGGACAAACAGGCCCCTATTCTAGAAAATATCTAGACAGAAGCTATGAACCATCTACATGTTCTTTAATATGATAAACGTATAAACAAATATTTTGGATTCTAAGATACATTAGTACATATACAAATAACCCACAATAACTGTTGTTTCCAAGAAACCAGAATGATTCCAGGCTATTTCTACTTCAAAGTCTGGGCTTGATCCACTCAATCCTTAAGCATTCATTTAACTCTCTTCCTCTTCATCCTGTCCCCCAATCAAAGCAGACAACAGCTCCCGCCCACCCCCAAGCAGGCACGCATGTGTGCATATGCACACACAGTCCACATATGCACACTCACTCAGACTCTCAGGTAGGAGAACATTTGACCATCACGTTTCCCTACTAAGTAAGCATACCTTGTAATGCTTCTCACGACAATCACTTTTTTAAGAAAGGGTCTCTACACCATAAACTTGGATAATCTTGGAGGAACTTGATGTTGGAATACAAAACTCCAAAGCCTGAAGAAAAAGCTGAATGTTTACATATCCAAAGGGAATATTTTTAATGCAATTATAAACTAAGTTAAAAGCACAGCTACAAAAACTAGGACTAGACTAAAATTAAAGTAGTTCTTGAATCATGAAGTCATTGCTAACACTCAGTGAAGAAACAGGTAAATTATTCCAACACTGAAGGAGTGTTCATGCCAAATAATATATGAGCTGTTATTCTTCTAGTCTTAATTTAAAATATTCCAACCACTGGGTGTGAAAAGGACCCAGAACACAAGAGTATTGGCTTAGTGCCTCAAATCCCCACTGGGCTAAAACAACTTTTAAAGGCATTAAAGTAATGCAAAATGCACATAGTAGTCTCTGAAATGAATACTGAATGAATAAACTGCATTAAACTGGAGTCAAAGAGGTCGTGAGATGGCAAGAAGAAGAAGAAGAGGAAGAGAGAAAAAACTTAGTAACTAATACAGTTATAACCCCAGATTCATACACGTGATTTAGTTCTAGAACAAAAGGTTAAGATAGAGCAATAAAGGTACCACTTGAAATCTTTTTTTTTAAAGGGACAAATCGAGAAAAATAGAATTGGCAATCAACCACCTGCATAAGATCAATGAATTCAGAGCAATTTCAAGAGCTACGACTATCAGTTTTGGGAAACAGTTTTGAGTATATTCAACGCATGTTTTTAAATAAATTCACCACTTTAATTAAACACTGTAAACCTTGCAACTATAGACCAGAATAAAAGGACAACTAATCTATGGCAAAGATCCTTTATGTGTGTCACACTCTGGAAAACTGAGTGTGTCCAGAGGAAATAAACATCATGATATTAATTATACAATACGATAAATACAGGTTAAAATTAACCTGCTATAGAAGCACTCCTGAATGTCTCTAAATTAAAGAAAACTGATTGTGATAAAATTTAAAATGTCTTTCCTAGCCTCTGCTTATCCTCTCAAAAGGAAGGAAGAAGAGAAAAAACTCTCTACAGCACATAAAATCAGATTTATAGGTCACATATAATCACTTTCGAATAGTTCACTCTCTAATTTTATAAAACTTTGTATCAGGCCAAGCAATTCAAACACTTATTTAAAAATGATTTATTCTGGGACTTCTGGTCAAGATGGTGGAATAGATGGTCCCCAGCGTCACTCTCTCCCACAAATCAACCAATTTACAACTATAAAAAAGCAATGACAGTCAAGCTGGGGCTGTTAGAGCTCAGAGAAGAGGAGGAAAGACAGAGTTCATGAAGGTGGGAGAAGTTATGATGAGAGAAAGAAAAAAACTACTCCAACCATTTAGAATCCCAGCTGCTTCCAGGCTGAAGCTGCTGAGCACATCCAGCAGGAGCCAGCAAGAGCCACAGCTGTGCCCTTCAAATGAAGTTGCTTGGAGACGGCAGGGGAGAAGAGGGCCTTGGTGGCCCCCAGGCCATCAGGACCACTAACAGGGTTCCTGTGGAGCCACACAGAAGTGAGGTGCCACAACAACTGAAAAAAGGAGCCACTCAGAGGCCAGTGAACCATCGCAGGGGACCTGCGCATGGCCCGTCCCATGGTAAGTGAAGCACGGGTTGGGGAGATGGGCCCAGCTGGGGAACGCTGGGGCACAGCAAGGATAGCTGGTCTGCCCCCCAATCAGCACAGGACCACTCAGAGGAGACTGGTCAGGAATATAGAATTGCATAGGGTGAGGATTGATGAAAAGACTCAGGACAAGACCAAAGTTTCTGTACAACCCAGGTGCACTGGATTTCTCTAGACCTGGACGTTCCTATAAAGTCAACCATTTAAACCTGAGCTGCACAAAAAGCCTTCCCTAAGGAATCAGCAGCAAAGCAGCAATTTAGCTCAACCACAGAGCTCAAGTGCTGGTCCCCACAAGAATTCCCCCATTTTAGAAGTAAGCAAAGGACAACAAATTAGTTCCAGCACAGAGTTTAAGTGGTAAAAACAGCAAATAATTCAACACAGAAATGAAAAAAAAAACAAAGTACCCACAACCAGAGACAAAGTTTGATATTAACTAGTTAAAGGTCTCATTTCACCAAAGAACACCTACAACACCTAAAAGGACAGGAAGTCCCCTGGGCTACCAAGCCAGAAAGTGGCGAGGGTGGGGGCCTTGGCCATGCCCCTCTGACAAGTGCAACCAGCCCAGCTGTGACCATTGAGCCCCTGCAGGGAGTGCTCTGGGCTCTCCCAAGCCTGGGCAGTGGAGGGCCTCGGGCCTCAGCCATGCCCCCCAACACATGCAACCTGTCCAGCCCAAAGCCACTGGAGGAAGTGCCCCAGGTTCTCCCAAGCCAGGGCAGTGGGGGCCAAGGGCCATGGCTACGCCCCCCACAACACACGCAATCAGCCCAGCAATGACCACCAAGCCACCACAGGAAGCACCCCGGGCTCTCCCAAGCCAGGGCTGTAGGGGGCTGAGGGCCTTGGCCACGCCCCCCCCACAGGCAACCAGCCCAGGGATGACCACTGAGCCACAGTGAGAAGGGCTCTGGGTTTCCAAGCTGGAGTGGTGGGGGGTAAGGGTCTTTGCCACACCCCGTTGACATCTGCACCCAGCCCAGCAATGACGAAGCCACCACTTGAATCCCCCCAGTCTCCCCTGTGGGAATGAGGGGGGTGCCACAGGCCTCAACCCACCCCTTCTCCTTCCTCCTCCTTCTATCACATTTCCTTCTCCTTTCCCTTCTCCTCTTCCCTCCCTCCCAGCTGCTCCACAACAATATCATAGAAAGTAAAAAAGTAATTTTTAAATTTTTTAAAAAATAAAATTAAAATGACATATTCTTGGCTAATTTCTATGGGTTTAATTTTCTTAACTTTGGTCTTCTTCCAAGCCACTCAAGTACATTAAACTTATGGAACTACAAAGAGAGATCCTTCCCGAAAAATCATAAGCAGGAGGTGTACCAGCTGCAAGGACGGGTCACCGTGATGGCAGACACAGAAGAGACTCAAAGGGTAGAGGCTGAGCCAATTCCTTTTTATCATCTTGCCAGGAGGCCAAAAATATAAACTTCTTCATGCTAAGATTTCCTCGCAATGGGCATATACATTGATCTGGCATTTCATCATCCTGATTTTTCTACAATATTGTTTCTCAGCCTTGGTTCTATTGATAATTTGGGCCAGATAATTGTTTGTTATGCTGTCTTGTGCACTGTAGGATGCTTCAGAGCATCTCTCTCTTTTACCCACTAGATACCAGTTGCATACCCTCCTCCAGTTTTGACAGCCAAAAATATCTCCAGATATTGCCAAATGTCCCTAAGGGGGCAAATTAGCCCCCAGTTGAGGGCCATGCTCTAGAGCACTGTTTCTTAAACTTGACTATGCATTTTAAAAATACTGATGCCCAAGTCTCACCCTCAGATATTTTGACTTAATTTGTTTGGGGTAGGCTGAATTTTCGAAAGCCACAGATTCTAATGTGTAGCCAAGTGTGAAAATCTCTGCCCTAGACTATATCAATGATATCAAGTAAGTCATTGAATCAATTTAACACAACACAGAAATGCATTATATCTTCCCAAATTAGGGTCTTCCTTATGATGGTATTAGAATCAGCATGATTAGAAGAAATTTTTTTTAAAAAAAGTAAAGAAAATAGAAAAAGGTCAACTGTAGCTTTGATCTGCAAACTTTTTTTCCCTTTTGGTTGGACAGGAACTAGTGCATAAAGATATTTTTGAATCATAACATTGTATCTAAAAACTCTCTGCGGTTTTATTTGAATCATAACATTGTATCTAAAAACACTCCACTGTTTGGGAGATTCAGAAACCAAGTCTCACAGGTAGAAAACCCAGAACTATTTCCTCACAGGGTGAAAATACCAGCTCTACAATGAAGACAACTTTACAGCTGCCATAGTTTTAATGGGCACCACTAAACTGGCCTTAGAGGAGTGCTGAGTTTATTAAAAATAATAAATAATCAGTGGGCTGGGAAGACACCCAGAGGACCCACATAGGACTGAATCAAGCCCTCTCTGGGAGTGTCATCCTTGGGTAGATGACATTCCCAGGGACCTGCCTGGAGCTGACAGCACAGCTTGGATCCTGTACAAAAGCTCCATGGCCATGAACAGCTGCATGCTTCCCTCCTCCCGTTACACCCCGACGTCCTCTGCCAGCTTCCTCAGTGTGTTCAACAACAACGGGCCTGGTTCCAACCTTCGCAGAGAATGGTATGGCACTGCCTCTGAAGACACTGTTCTCCTCAGAGCTAGTCTCTGGCTATGATTTTCTCATCAGCTGTGTGCCAGCCTACTGGTTATGCTTGAACAGACTGTCTGTTTCTTTAATTAAGGAAAAAGCAAGCAGACACACACATGTGTACAGACACAATCGAGATTCTTCTTCCATCTCAGGACCAAGAATAATTAGTAACTTATAGTAAGTGTTCACAATGTGTACAGTATTTTGCTAAGTGCCATACATGCGTTATCTCACTGACTCCTGACAGCACTGTAAAATAGGTACTATCAATGTGCCCATTTTATAGACAAAGTAGTTGAGGCTTAGGCAGTTTAAGAAACTTATCCAAGGCAAAGCCAGTTCTTGGACCCATTTTTCTCTGGCACCAAAGCCCATGCTTTTAACACCATGCAATACCGTTTCTCTAAAAAAACCCCAAATCAGTGATGTGAACTTTGCCACCTGTGAATGTTTCAAGTTCTCATTGATTTGAGTTGGACTAGGTTAGGAGAAAATTTCCTGGATATGAAGAAGTGGCATGATATGCACATTTTGTTCCAGACTCCATCAATAAGACCACAGGGCACTGTGTATGTGCAAACCTGCCTGTTTCCTGTGTGCATGTGTATGTGAGAAAGATAGAGATAGAGATGATAGATACAGAGAGAGAGATAATGAGAGAAAGAGAGAGAAGGAAAGAAATATCTCACAGAACATATCTGGGAAAAACTGGTCTTACCAGTAGTTTGTAAGTTCCTAAAGGGCATGGACATTTCTATCAGCATTTATTCCATCAACAACGATTACTGAGTGGTTACTATTGGCCAGACCCTGTCCCATGTGCTGGAGATTCACGAATAAACAAAACAGACGCAGGTCATTCTTAACTACTACATTACATGGCCTCCACTACATTTTATGCTAGTTGTATTTTAAACAAATTACTCTGTCTACAGTATTGAAAATTAATTCAATTTTGTTTGTTCCTTTAATCCCCAAACCTAACCTATGAATGCCCAGTGCATAGTAAGCACCTTAATATTTGCTGAATAAATGAATCAATCAACACCCTACACTTTAGCACTTGAGTTATAAGCTAAGCTAGATGCGTGAAAAATGTTTTATGTGCTTGGGCCTTGTCTCTTCAGCAAGAGTAGAGGCTTCTTAAGCACAAGGATCATGTTATGTTTACATGTACCAACTAAAACCGCTCCATCTTAAGGCTGCTTCACAATATACCAATCTCGGAATTTAAAAGAAACATACATTGCCTCAACTTTAATGAAATTATTACAGGTGCTGAGAATTCTATTTAAAAAATCACGTGTTAATAAGGCAGCTACCATATTCTAGAGAGTACTAAACTTTAGCAAATGTTGTATACTCCCCTGGTTGTAGGACACCTATAGGATAAAAGAAAATGTCAAAACCTGTGCCTATTATGGGACCCTTAGGAGCAGCCTCGAAACTCTTGCTTTGGGGCTTTGGCAGCTCCGGCAATGGTGGTCAAGGCAGTGGAGGCGAAACCTCCCCCCTTTCCCTCTCCCCAGCCCCTAAAGCTGTCACTCCAAGTCAGGTTTCATTTACAAGCTGAGTGCTCTTAGATTTCTGGAAAACCCTTTGGGTTTGAGGCTGATTTCAAACAGTGGGCTTTTAAAATCAGCAGACAAATAATTTTCTTTAGAGCTTTTAAGTAGTCTTGAAATCAAATAAAATTCTTGGCTTTGAACTAATTATCTGTAACAGAAATAACAAATACAAAGCTCTCTACTTTTATCCAATTGTTCTGGAAAACTTTGAAGCACTGTCAACCATCTTCACTATATATAACATCCTTTCAATATAATCTTTTGCCGATTTTCATTGAGGTCCTGTTAATATAATTCAACTCCTCTTAATATTAAGCCAAAATAAAGATTATAATAACAATTAAAACACGTACGTTATATGGCCTGGTTCTTATCAGATAGCCTTTTTTTCAAGTACAGATTGTCCCGATTCATTTTCTCTGTTAAAGATTTGCACCCTGCTCAGTATCTACAGAACTTTTAATTAGCACATTTGCCTTCTTTTCATGATGTGACAGGTTAACTCTACCATTTGATATTCTTTCACTTGTAGATCTTCACATTCTTATTTCCCAAACTTTACAAGTTCACACTCTTCCTGTAAACAAATCTACCCCCTTTGGTGGTGGCATTTTAGTCCCTGAGAATGCTACTAAGCTTCTTAACCTGAACTACAACTTCTCACTGAAATAGTTTTCTTTTCTTTTTTTTCTAACATTAAAAGTAAGACATGCTCTACATAAAAATTAAAACATGCTGATCACTTACTATTTACAATGTGCCAGGCATTGAACTACGTAGTTATATTTTGTATTTTTCTACCTCATTTCAGTCCTCATCATATGAGGTCAGTGCTATGATGAGTTCCATTTAACATAGGAAGAGAAGTTAGGCAAATTGCCAAGTCACAGCAGTAGGAAAGAGCGGAGTCAGGATTTGCATCCAGATCTCAATTTCCAAACCCTGGCTCAAACCACTGTGTCAAACCAGACTCTTCCCCAACCCTTCCCCAGTCAAAATCACTGATAATAATTTGGTTATTTTTCTTCCAAAGTTTTAAATGCCAAATAAGCATGCCTGCCCCTTACCCTACCACCTTCTCTCTTACTTAAACAAGATCATGTTGTATACATTAGTTTGGAGCTTAAAAATATATTGTAAACATCTTCCAAAATCAATATATACATAGCTCTTCTTTCTTTCTGTCATGGTTCCATGCTAGTCCATCATGTGGCAGTACCACGACTAAGTTAACCTTAGTTAAAATAGACTTGGTTAAATTTGATGAGCATTTAGGCTGCCTCCAATTTTTTTCTGTCTCTCTCTTTTTTTTTTTTTTTTTTTTTTTTTTTTATTACATGCAATATTGCAGAGGCTATCCTAGGAACACATTTGTGCATAATATATATGTGCATGTGTCTAATTATTACCTAAGAATGAATTCCTGTAAGTCAACGGGTTGGGCCCAAAAGTACACATGTTTTAAGTTCTGATACATATTGCCAAACTGTTCCTCAGAAAGATGGTACCAATTTACAATCTTATCAACAGTGTTTGAGATTGAGAATGCCCGTTTGCCCACTTTCTCTCCAACCCTGGGCCTTATCAAACTCTGCTTATCAGGTAAGTGAAAAATGATATTCCAAAGCACACAGACCTAGTACTGCTCTGTAGTTACCCAACATTTTCCTCTGATAAACATAATGCTTGGGTTCCCATTGGAAATGTTCTAGATAAGAACTCTATTTACACTGATCCTGAGTTATAATTACAAGGTTATCAGCTAGTGCTATGTTTAATAGTCTTTATCATGATGCTAAATCTATTTTGTAAAAGCACAACAAAAAGAGCTAAAAAAAAAAAAATGAAATAAAAGAAAATTCAAAGAGGGAAGAAGTGGTTCTTTAAGGACATGGATAAAACTGTGAAGAAACACTTTACCATAGGGAAACCAGTTCTGTACTATGCTGCCATCCTGGAGAAACAACAGAAGTAATGAGCCACAGAATGTCAAAAGGACCATGGGTTTGTGGATTCTTTCATTTCTTTACTTAACACCCAAACTGCATAAACCAGAGCCTTCTCCCTCCTTCATGAGTGACACCCACAAGGTGCCTCCATCAGCACCTCATGGTAATTTTACTCTGCTCTTGCTAATCACCCTATTTCCCTCTCCCATTGATATAAAAAGGTTCATTCATTAGGTTCTTAACATTCATTTTGCCCTCCACGATTCATGTTGCCATTTCCCCCTTCTGTTCCCTTTAAAATGAACCCCAAAACAAAGCTGGGAACTTTTAGCCTTTGGTGTATAATGTTTTCATTTAAAAACTCTTTAGTGGATCTTGAATCATGGGGAAAGGAAAGGGACAGAGAAGGGAAGGGCCACCCCCTGCTCTTAGAGCACTTTAATCAGCCTTGTACACTAGGTTCTGGCCCAGACCAGATTTGGCTCTCTCCCCTTTCCAAATTTTCTGAGACCTTCTTCCTTCCCTCCACTGTGGAGAGAGCTGCCCTGTAGTCCCCTGGGGGGGGGGCACTGCCTTGGCCTGCAGCCTTGGGCCTTCCCCAAAGTAATGTCCCTGCTGGGGTTACTGTACTCAGAAGACGTTCAATTTCTGGGAACAAGCACATCCCCTCTGGGCCCTCCCAGGACTGCCCCAATGCCTTTCCAGCCTTAGCAAGTGCCCACCAGTGAGTGCCCAGCAGCCGCAGTGCCCCATTCAGTGGGGGGCTAAAGAGTGACATCCACTCATATTTCCTACAGAACATCGACATCTGCAAATGCATCTGAGTTACTAGAGATACAATTAGCCTTAGTGCAGTGAGTGATTTCTGTTGCTCTGAAACCCATCTCCTTGGGGAAGAAAACTTCTGCCCACAAGAGAAATCAAAGATGGACAGAAGGGCGGAAAAGAACAGCCCCTTGTTGATATCCCACTATATGCCAGGTGTTTTTATTCAGGTTGGCCCAGTAGGTCCTCCACAATCCTGTGTGTCTGGTTTTATTTCTTCTCATTTTCAGCAGGAAAATAACAACTTCAAAGAAGTGAGTAACGTGACTAGCCAAGGCCTCACACCTGGGAAGTATTAGAGATAAAATTCAGGTAATGGTCTGCCCTAGGCTTCTCGGGCCCACACGTAATTCCATCAGGTCCAAGAGCAGAATTTTCCAACCTGAGGCCCACAGACCCCTAGCAGCCCCTGGATGGGCTTTGGGGTGTCCGAATGTCCTGAGGCTGGGGTGCTGTGCCTTTGGTGGGGGGAGTCAGTCAGAATGCTCCCACGTTGCCTCCTCTGCTCCCCCCCCAGTGATGCTTCAGCCATGCCCAGAACTGCCCACCCTTGCTCTTATGCCACTTCCTTACTGTTATCCTTTCATCAGTCTTCAGAGCCATCTTGTTAACATATTACTTAAACAACAGTTGAAAGGGAGTCTTCCGGAGAATGTGCTAAAGTGAGCCACGGTTGCCCCTGGTTATTAAGCTTCACCCCCATCAAGCTTTCATCAGATCCTCAAATGGTCCATAACCAAAAAGGTTGAAATCTAGTGAGAAGCATCTCTACAAAGTCTTTTTTCCTTTAAGAAATAAAAACAGATCTCTGAATAGCCCGCAAAGTATCCGACAAGGGTGTCCATTCAGAGATACCAGAGGCACCCGCAGAAAAGCCCTCAAATAACCCCATTTCATCTTGATTCAATAAAATTATTATTTGCCACTCAAGGTGAGAAAGGAGAACGCTAATGCATGTTGCAGAGGCTTTTAAGACAGAGGAAGGAAGTTGTGGTTTGAGTAGAGGAGGAAACTGCAGAAAAGGTCTTTACATTTCATCTTGATTCAATAAAATTATTATTTGCCACTCAAGGTGAGAAAGGAGAACGCTAATGCATGTTGCAGAGGTTTTTAAGACAGAGGAAGGAAGTTGTGGTTTGAGTAGAGGAGGAAACTGCAGAAAAGGTCTTTGATCTTTGTATTTCACAAAAAGCAACTGAAAATGTAAATAACTGTCTCCTTTAATACCAGTTGACAGTTAACAAGAAGCAGTTTAACAATTTTAGCACACACATGCACAACTGCTTTTGCCTTTGCACTAGGCACATGATAGATAACTGGAGAGACAATGAGTCAAACGGGACACTGTGGAGCGCACTGGCTCAGATGCCCTTCCAGTGCATATCAGAGCCGTCTTAAGACAGACCAAAAAAGCTTATACAGCCAAGAACATTTATTAAGTGCCAACTGTTTAAGACCTCCTCCCTGGTGACATGGAAGCCTTTCAGTGCCCAGAGGCAGGAAGCACAGCCTGCATGATGTTCTGCACACACAGCTGGGAAACCGAAGAGGAAAGGTGGGGGAAGATATGGGGGGACAAAAATACAGATTTCAAACCTAATTAAACAGAAAGGGAGAAACAGATGTGAGGGGCCAAACGTGACAACACCAAGTCTCTGGGAAATGAGTCAGATTACCCTAAGAGAGCTGGCAGATAGAAGAGTGCTGGAATGTCATCAGAAAAGGTGTGAATGCTGTCATTTGCACCACAGCTATCATTTTGTGACTCAAGTGTGACTTCCTGCTCTGCAATATTCATCTAATATTATTATTTTAATATCAATCATCAGTTGGGCAAAATGCACGAAATACCACATGTTGAGTCATAAGACGTTTCCTCATCTGTAAATTAAGAAGGCTGGAATCAACTTCTAAATTCTGTAACTCTAAGTAACATGGGAATAGTATTTGCCAAGGTGTTCTTTGTGACTTGATTTTTCTGTGAAACAGGGCTTTTTAGTAAATATGAAGGTTTGTTTTTAAATCACATGTACAGACTCCAAAGGAGAGTAGTAGCTGCTGATAAACACAGGATGTCTATAAACCTCTGGCTTGTTTCCAAGATTGCTTCCATAAGAAAATAATTAAAACTATATTTTCATAATTAAATTAAAATAAGAACGATTTCCAAACAAATCTTGAAAGGCATATATATACATATATACTCTCACTAAAATGGGCCATATTTCCTTGATTGCAAAATGCCATTAATTGTAAGATACACAATTTAATAGGCCTGGGGAGGGAAGAGCTACAATATTATCTATAATACTCATTTTACAACACATCCCTAATTGAAAGTTGTTAAAAAATGAAAAATATGCATCTTAGAATTGAAAGATTATGATATGAATGGATACACACTTAACTAGATGTGTCTAACCACATTTCCAGAATTTTTCTCTACAAGGGGCCCTAGCAGAAGCTACTCATCTGTGTGTCTGGTTTCTTTCTAACACTGAAAAATGTACAGGCTAGTAAGATTTTTATAAAAGTTGAAAAAAAAGCTTTAAGCTTTAAGGCTGGCAGGTTAGCTCAGCTGGTTAGAGTGTGGTGTTATAACACCAAGGTCAAGGGTTTGGATCCCCGTACTGGCCAGCCACCAAAAAAAAGGAAACACAGTAGTATGATATCATTTGTGTGTGCCTGTGCAAAGTAACTTCCACAAACATTCCAACAGTGGCATGAGGTAGCATGACTTGGGCATTTGTAATTTGTCACTTTTGTAAGGTAGGCCTAGAAATTTAGGTAACCTTTAAAATATGTAAAAAATAGATGTGAGTTAATAGAGTTTAACAAATTTTGTTCTGAATAACTTTTAAAATTAGCATCGAGGGCTGCCCGGTGGCGCACTGCTACAGTGCGCCGCTTGGGAGCGCGGTGGCGCTCCCGCCGAGGGTTTGGATCCCACATACAGACCAGTTCCCGCTCACTGGCTGAGTGAGGTGCAGGCGCAACACCGAGGGTTGCGATCCCGTTGCCGGTCCCGGTCCGGTACGGGTGCGACACTGAGGATTGTGATCCGTTGCCGGACACGAAAAAAGACAAAAAAAAAAAAAAATTAGAATCAATACTACCACTCAAACAGGAAGGATCTAGATCTTCTGAGATTAAAACCTTTATATTTTAATAGGTGTTAGAAACTGAAACAGACACTTGGAAATTTCATCTCCTTCTTGAGAACTACAAAGTATACACCTCCCCCTCATACTCAGTTAAGAAAATGGTCATTTGAAAAATCAGTTCCTTTTTGAGGGGAAGAATCCCTAAAACGAATATCAAAGAGATTTTTTAAGGTACAATGTAGTGGATTGAATTGTCCCCCCAAACTCACTGAAGCTTGAATTGTGTCCCCCAAGTTTTATGTATTAGAAACTTGGGCCCCACTGTGACTGTTAAGAGGGTGGGAGATCATATTATGATAATTGAAAGGTGGAGCCTTGAAGAGGTGATTAGATTGTAGGACTGTGCAGTAGTGAATGGATTAAAAATGATGGTCAGGGGCATGGTTCTGGGGTCTTTGAAAGAAGAGAGAGAAGAATCATATTTTCTGAAATACTGCTTTCTTTTGTAAATCAGCTTATTTAGATTCTGCCACAGAGTGAGCCTGTACCTGGGAGTTTATGTCACTAGAACCTAACACTTCAAATGGCTCTTCCTCTTTTGTTTCAGTTTGAAGTTAAGATTTAAGTTTACCTTCCTTCTCTCTCCAAGCAATGTGGTGTTATTTTTCTCTTTATGTCATGACAGAAGGTAGATTACACTGACTCACTTATAAATGACTTAATTATATGACATTTTTCAAAGATAATTTTCACCTCACTATTCCTTCAGGACTTTTTTGTTCTGATAAATGCAGCTTCAAACACAGGGTTAGAATTTAGGAAATGTTATTACTTAAATCAACTCATATTAAACAGAGATGTGTTGATTTGCTTTCTGATGCACCCAAAAGAGAAACCTGTGCTACAAAGTTCATGCAGAAAGCAATTAAAAATAATATCTAAAATGATATTGTCAGTTTAATTGACAGGAAATTATCCCCCGAAAAGAAAACAGGGATAATTATGCTACTTTCATCTGGTAGAAGTGAGTTCATGTATCATGGTCTTCGACTGCACAACATTCCCAACAAGACAGCATCATATTCAGATAAGGATTCTGAGGTGCAGGTTTTAGGGACCTGCCTACGGTTGCATGTGAGCTGCAGCAGGGAAAGTGTTCAGGCTTCTCTATGGGTCATTGATCACTGTGGGTGATCCCATGGTGGGGCATTGTGGATCCAGAAGGCCATCACCACCTTGCACACCAGTCAACACTCCACCTGCCCTCCCCACACCCTCATAAGCTCTTTTCCCTGGGCAATATAGTCTGTATTTAAACAAGAAGGCAGTAAGAATTTTTCTTACTAATCAAGGAGAGATTAGACAGGATTGCATCAAAAACTGACAACCAACAATGAGAAGGCAGTCAAGTTAAACAGAAGACTGTTACATGGCACTGTGGTATATCCCTTGTTTCAGACCGACCAGCCTTCATAAGCTCACGGTACATCACTGTGCTCACCTGTTCTCTCCTTCCTTCCCTTAAATCCAACGTGTGTGTGCCCAAACGAGGGATTCAGTTCCTGCCAACAAGGCAGTAGGTGTATTAGATTAACACTGTGGAGCCAACATGCCTGGGATCAAATCCTACTTCTACCAACTAAGAGCAGCAAGATCTGTATAATGTCTTGTGACTCAGTTTACTCATCTTTAAAATAGAGAAAATAATAGCATCTATCGTAAAGTGTTGCTATAAGGATTAAATTTAAGTTAAGACAAACAAAACCCTCAGAAAAGTGCTTAGCATTCCATAAATGCTCAACAAATGCTACATGGGGCACCAGGGATTTATGTGGGAGGAAGGCATGCTTGGGAGCATCTCACAGTCTGCCAGAGAAATCAGCCAGAAGAAGCAGGCAAGGAGCTCCAAGCAGTAGGAACAATATGTGTAAAAGTTTAGAGGTAAGATACAGTTCAGAACGGTTGGAGCACGGACCACCTTTGGAAGAGGGGGAGGAAATGAGGGTGGGAAGTTGGATGGGAACCAGATAAGGAGGCTTTTAGTGTGCTAGGTGAAGGAGTTTGAACTTGAGCCTGAAAGCTGGGAGAGCACTTTTGAGATTTCAAGCTGGGGAATGACAGAATTTGTCTCTTAGAAAGATCACTCAGCTCTGGGGGAGGACGACACGGGGGAGTGCAGTCTCTCCATTAATACTCAGAAGATAGCTGGGGGAAAGGTTGAGAACATTTCCATTCAATCTGATTAAAAGGCTGACAGTTGGAACCCACTTACCCGGTAAGTTTATTTCGGTGAAGTATTTCACCCCTAACAATGGTGGGAAACTATTGCACAAGGTTCTAGAAATTAAATGTGGCTTTTTAAATGTTTACTTCTTACTATTGGGTTCGCTTAAGCAATGTGAGTGGTAAGCAGTTCTGGGAAGGGTATCCAGCTCATGAATGCAGGTGGCATTGCTGGGGAAAGGTGCTTTCTCCCCTGTTCTTTCCTGTTGCTGCCCATGGTCACTGCGTGAAACTTCTATTTGAACTCAACTTGAGTTTCCTTTCTGATCTATTTGCCTGAAGCAAGCATTCAAGCCTTCTGGTTTCTATGCCATAATACATCTTTTGGATTCATTTCACCCACTTCCATCCACATGATGGGGAAAGAGAAAGCCCTGTCCCCAGTACTTGAGTGCTCTGAGATGCAAGTCGAGATGTGTAGTTTTACTGACCCCCAAGGGGTGCAGGTCCCTCTAACTGAGGCCATCCCAGAGCACACAGCATTGCTCACACTGTGGGAGGCAGGCGACAGCAGAGGAAGGAGGAAGGAAGTGAAGCGTCTTCTGCATAACATGTCAGTGGCAAAACGCTAACTGGGATCTAAGCCTCTGGCTTCCAAATGCTCAGCATTTTCTACCAGATGACACACACTTTAAACAAAACACAACGTTCATTAAAGTGAGCGTATTCTTCATGACCTCACTGGCGTGGGTAATGGAAACCAAGAAGTTATCTCTAACTGAATTGGAATGTTTACACTGGCTGCATAGCTGCTCCCCTAAAGGAATCGGTGGGGAAACCAGGCTCCAGTTTCCTAATTTCTGCTATGTGGTTTTTGCTCTGTATGGCACTAGGGCACAGTACTGGGGTCTCTTTAAAAGGAAAGAAGAGTCGAGGAGAGTATGGCAGATGTGACAGGTGAGTCTTTCCAAACAAAGTTCTAAAATATAATAAATGGCACTAGGGCACAGTACTGGGGTCTCTTTAAAAGGAAAGAAGAGTTGAGGAGAGTATGGCAGATGTGACAGGTGAGTCTTTCCAAACAAAGTTCTAAAATATAATAAATTCAAATGAAAGAAGGCAGAAATTATATTTTTAATGGCTCAAAGTATAACATTTCACAATATCAAATCTTCATCCAGGAGTGGGAAATCCCAGTTAGGAAGTATCCCTCCTTTGACACTGATGCACAATTAGGGCAGGGAGAAAGTCCAGGAATGCTTTAAAACCTTTCACCTTTTCTCCTTAGCATACAATAAACCGCTTTGCTTTGATGTTTTGGGTTTGCTTTTGGTTGTTGTTTTTGTGGGTGAGCCATCTTAGATCATAAGCTTTAGCGTTAATTAAGAATGGAAATTAATGCACTGATCCAGCTAACACTGATGAAAAGACAGCAGTCAAGTGAGCACCACCCTCTAGATGAGCTCATAAAATGTCCCTGAAAAAACTGTGGGGAAGAGGAGTCGGGGAAGACTATGGGAAATCACATGCTCCCACACGATACAGGTGAATAACTTAAGAGTTCAGCAGAACTAATTCTCAAGAGAAAAATAAGTCATTTTCAACTTATCCTTCCCAAAGAAAGATGAAGTTTTACTTCTAATATTTACCCAGTGACTAGCAGGAAACATAATGGAGAGGAGAAAATAAACTACTAACTGTTCTCTAGAAATTATTTTCTCTAATAAAAGCCTGCCCATATATCTGAGTTATCTTCCTGTCTTCTTTCTGGGTTATAATTCTGAGGTTGTCACCTCTGAGAGCACAGGGATCTCCCAGCTCATAAAATACCAGTGAACAGTGATAGGAAAGCTATACCTTAGAACCAAATAACCTGAATACAACAGGTGGTCTGAAGGTCACATTCAATGCACTGTCTAGCCTGACCCCAAGTAGGGCAATTAGATTTGGTCCTATGATTCAAAACATCTGGTGAGTGAATAACTAAATCACCTGCACCCTGCTTCTCTTATTTGCTAAAAGATAGGGACTGAAACAACCAAAAACATTTCAGAGCTTGATGGAAACTCAGGAATTATGTAATCTAAGTGATGCCTTCTTTCCTGAAGATAAACTAGAAAATTCCCAGGAACACCCCTCTCCAGTTCCTAGACTCATTTCTCCCACACCTTCCCTAGTGCAAAAATAATTTAGTTGAGATCTTGGGGTGGGGAAGGGGATGCAGTGGGAATATTCTTAGCATCTGGGTTGATACCAGAATATATTTTATCCAAAGAAATAGGACTATTCTTCTTGTACATTATGAATATGTGCCTTAATACTTCAGGTAAGTTCCAATTTTTTTTTCCATAAAGATGATTTATTAAATGTTTTTATTTTATATCCTTAAGACTTTTTACTTCAAAAAATCAGGATTTTACCAAAAAGTTCATTCCACCCATATTCCCTGAGGGCCCACCACGTGCCAGACACAGAACTGCATGAAGGTGGACCTCCAAAGTTTCCAGCCTGAAGGATCTGGGGCACATACATAACCAACAAAACCTGACCTTATCAAGATGTAGAAAGTGTCATGAAAACCCAGAGAAAGACACAGGTGGAGCTGATGAAAGAGGATTGGGGAAGGCTTCCCCCAGGAGATGACATCTCATCGGGGTTTTAAAGGCTGAACAGGAGCTGGCCAGTACAGAAGGGAGACAAGGGAATTATAGTCAGTAGGAACAAGCCAATCCACAAAGCGGTAAGAATTGTGGAATATTCCAGGGGGCATGAGCATAGAGTACCCAGTGGGGAATAGAAAAAGGGAGGACAGAAAAACAGGGTGAAGCCAGACATGAGAAGCTATGAACACGAAACTACTGACTTCAGACTTTAATCTATAGGCAGTGAGGGGCCATTCATTGATGGTTTTTACATAAGGAAGTAAGGGAACTGAGTGGCAGGTTCAAGAGGGGACTGGAAGCTGGGAGACCAATTAGAACACTTATAATAATCCTGCCAATAAATGAGAATCTGAATTCTGAATTCCAAACAACTGTCTCTACTACCTTCGAACCAAAGCTTGGGACCCACTTGAAATGTTTTTAGCATGAGGCAGCCCAAAACGGTGCTTTGGAGGTGGTCACTGCCTTTAACTGGCATCCACACCTACAATTCCTCCCTCTAGGAAAATATCACCTTCTCTTTCCATGTACCTGATATAGATTTTATAAAGAGAGCATATTACATAGGTTAGACTGAAGTTTGTGGAAGAAAGGCCCTGAATGAAAACATGTTCCCATGCAACCAGATGAGTAAACGGATAAGAGCACAGCTGGTAGTCAGGTGGCCCAGCACTAACATTTACTAGATACTTGACCTCAGGCTAGTGATTCCACCTTTTTGTGCCTCAAATTTTTTCACTGTAAAATGGGGACAAAATACTACCTTCTTCAGAATGTTGAGTATGAAGCTTGAAAACAGATCCTTGGACAAATACATAGTAAAGAAGGAAAAATAACTATCACTCTTTGGACAATAGAGTCTGGAATGGAATATTGCTTCTAAGTTTCAAGTTTTCAAGTATTAAAAAAATCAGTTACTCAGAGCTATTACAAATAACATTGTTTTACATGGCCTACTTTTCTAAGATTGAGGGTTCCCCTGTAAAGCAGTAAAGCTCATTTTAATTTTATCCTTTTTAAAATGTATCACACTTATAAAGAACATGCTAAACAAAATTTAACCTTTCTGATGATATGATCACTGTGATGATACAATCGCTGTGATCATATCATCAGAAGTTCCTGCTGAGGTATGGAAAAGAGCTAATACTTTAAAAGTGACTTGGGATGCTATGGATTTGGTTTCAATGGAGGTTATATTACATCCCAAGAGTGCCTGAACATCCAGCACTATAAAATGTAAAACATATTGTAAGTGTTATCTGATATCCACAAAATAAAAGGCTTGTGATGGACTTTTAAAAACTCTCTATTATGGGCCGGCCCGGTGGCGCACTGCTATAGTGCGCTGCTTGGGAAGCACGGTGGCGCTCCCGCCGAGGGTTTGGATCCCACATACAGACCGGCCGCTCACTGGCTGAGCGAGGGGCGGGAGCAACGCTGAGGGCTGCGATCCCGTGGCCGGTCCGGTACAGGCGCGACACTGAGGGTTGCGATCCGTTGCCGGACACGAAAAAAGACAAAAAAAGGAAAAAAAAAAAAAAACTCTCTATTATGAAAATTTTCAAGCACACACAAAAGTAGAAAGAGTATAATAAACTCATTATCCATCATCCACCTTCAACAGTAATCAATATATTGCCAGTTCTGCTTCATTTACTCCTCTCTGCCCCCTGCGCCTTGTCTGTTACCTATTTTCCCCCACAGGTTTATTGAGGTATAATTTATAAGTGTACAATTCAATGATTTTTGGTAAATTTGGGAAGTTGTGCAACCATCACCACAATCCAAATTTTAGAATATTTCGTCATTCAGAATGGATAAAGGAAATGTGGTATATATACACAGTGGAATACTATTCAGCCTTAAAAAAGGGAGAAATCTTGTCATTTGCGACAACACGGATGAACCTGGAGGACATATGTTAAGTGAACTAAGCCAGACACAGAAAAACAAATACCACATGATCTCACTTACATATGGAGTGTAAAAAAGATAGACTCATAGAAACAGAGTAAAATGGTGGTTACCAGAGGCAGGGGTGGGGGAAGCGGGGAGCTGTTGGTCAAAGGACACAAAATTTCAGTTAGACGTGAGGAGTAAGTTCAAGAGATCTACTGTACATCATTGTGACAAGAGTTAATAACAATATATTGTATATTTGGAAATTGCTAAGACAGTAGATTTTAAGTATTCTCACTCACCACCAAAAAAAAATAAGTGTGAGGTAATACATATGTTAAATAGCTTGATTCAGCCCTTCCACAGTGAAAACATCATGTTGTACACCATAAATGTTTACAATTTTTACTACTGATTAAAATAAAGTTTAAAAATTAAGTTAAAAGAAGGAAATTCTGCCATTTGGTACAACATGTATGAACCTGGAGGATATTATGCCAAGTGAAATGTTAGAGAAAGACAAATACTGTTGAAAAAAAAGAAAGAAAGAAAGAAAGAACGTTTCCTCATCCCCAAAGTGCTCATTTGCAATTAATCCCCATTCTCACCTCGTCCTCAGACAGCCACTAATCTACTTGTGGTCTTTATAGGTTCACCTTTTCTGCACATTTCATATAAACAGAATCATCTAGTACATAGTCTTGCACATCTAGTTTCTTTCACTTAGCATAATGTTTTAGAGGTTCATCCACGCTGTGGTAGGTCCAGTATTTTGTTCTTTTTCATTGCTGAATAATATTCCATTGTATAAACATGCCATGTTTTGTCATCCATTCACTGATGAATATTTGAACTGTTTCCAGTTTTTGGCTCTTGTGTATAATGTCTCTGTGAACATTTACCTATAAGTATTTATGTGGACATATGCTTTCATTTTTTGTATAAATACCTTGAGGCAGAATTGCTCAGCTTTTGATTGCCCTTTACCCAACAGAATCACAAAATATTAGAGTATGAGCAGAACTTAAACATCATGTGACCCAGCCTTTTATTTAACAAACAAGGAAACTAAAGTCCAAAGACATTAACTGATTTGCTCATATTCACAGTTCATTGGTGACAGAGACAAAATTCAAATCCAGGACTTCCTGTTCTCCCCTTTAAATCAGCTTCACCCCCACCCTCTAGCTCTCCTCCTAGAGTCCACTTCTCTCAGCTCCATCAGGACTGGCTGCTCTCCTTGGACCAGAGCTGCCCTGGGAACTTCCTTCCTTAGTCATCCTGGGAATCCCCTCACCTCTTGCAGACTTTCACACACCTACTCCCATCCTAAAGCTCTCTGCCTCACGCTGGCCTCTGAGGACCCTAACAACTTTCATTTCTGAACCTTCCTAGGAGTCTGAGAGTAAGTAATTGCTTCCAGACCTCTCTCCTCACCAATAAAGGCAATGCATTCTTGACCCCACTGTTCTCCCCCCCGCCCTTCTCACCTCAAATTCTTCGCCATGACTTCACCTGCTTTCTATCTTTAAGTCCTGCGTGGTTCAGGGCCACATATGCCTTCAAGGTTTATGAGGATATAGTCTACATTCCTTGTTTTTACTTCTTCAGTTTGAGAGAGACTTTTCAAGAGAAGAAAACAAAAATGTTTTTGCTAGCTTGAAACCAGAAGTCTCCAACTTTCTTGAAACTATGTCTCAGGCGAAATACTTACATGGTCAATGAAAATACACAGACAATGATCATTTCATTCAAACTAAGGGGCAGGAAGGGGGCAAAATCCTACCCCAAATCCTATACAGGAGTTTTGTTCCATAAATATCTCCTGTGTGCTTGAAGGAGGCTAACCCTTCACTATTCGAAGCTGAAAGCAGCCCTCACTTCACACCGGGGCTGGATGTTACCCCACTCACCTAACTTAGGCAAAATAAGAACTCTTTTAAGGCTGAAAATAATCCATGGGTTTTTAAAAATAGAATTATTATTCCAAGTTTCCTATAAATATTTTGGCAAATGCAAGTACACAGAACTGCTTCTGAACACTCCCTTTTTCCACTTACATAAATCAAATCCGCTGCAGTTGCTCTGTCTTCTGAAAAATGTTTAACTGTAAATTACACACCACAGGCCAGAAACAGTGGCTGTACACACATGCAGTAATTGGCTGCCATTGTCCAACCACTTAGCAAGTATTTATTAGGCACCCAGTGTACAAGGCACAGCAGGGGAAATAGCAATAGATAAAGATATGGCCCTGTGACTCTTGTAATCTACTTGATAACAAGACAAATAAATGAAAAACAGTACAAGGTATGTGATCGAGGAACATGGGTGGAAGTGCTATAGAAGTTTAGAAATTAGAGCTGACTACCTGGATAATACTGAGAACAAAAGAGAAATAAGGGCACCAAAACCCTACAGCTCACACACAAACTGAAGCTAAAGTATGCCGTTGATGGTGCCACCCGCCTGCTCAAACACCATCAGACTCATCACTGACACTCAAAGAAAGTCCAGACTCCCTTGCTTGGCCTTCAAAGCCTCACAGGCTCGGGCCACTTCCCACTTGTTTTGCTCCAGCCAAACTGCTCCATTAATGTCCCATGACATTACTGACAGCTGCTGCTGCCCAGCCTCCTATGTCCCGATGCCCTATCCTACCCAATGTCCTGTCCCTCAGCCTCAGCTACTGAAAATCCATCAACTTTACATTACACCTCCTTCCTTTGAGGCACCCCAACACTGTTTGTCTTGGTTTTGTTCATGACTACACAGATCTTTGTCTCTTGAGCCAGCCAGTCCCCAAAATGCTCCCAGTGATCCTTACCTCCTGTCATTCACTCCCTTGTGTACTCCCCTCCTACACAACCTGTGTAACCAATAAAGCATCATGGAAGTGATGGGTGTGACTTCCAAGGTTTCATCACAAAAAACATTTGAGGCTTCTACCTTGGGCTCTCTTAAATCACACACTGTGGGGAAAGCCATCTACCACGTCATGAGGACACTACTATAAACCTATGCAGAGATCTACCTAGTGAGAACCAAGACCTCCTACCTAGAGCCAGTGCCAATTTGCCAGCTACATAAGTGAACTATCTTGGAACTGTATCTTCCAGCCCCAGAAAAACGTTCAGGTATCTGCAGACCTGGTTAACTCACTGACTACAATCTCATGAGAGACTCCAAGTCAGAACCACCCAGCTATAAGCTGCTCCCGAATTCCTGACCCACAGAAACCATGTGTAATGATAGATGTATTACTGTTTTTAGCTACTAAGTCTTAGGGTAATTTGTTAAGCAGCAATAGATAACTAATACCTCGCCTATGTATTCTGCACTGCATTCCAATTATTTCCATCCTAACCTTTTTCTTAGAGGTTGGTAGTGTGGAAGTAGTAACAGCTGGCAGTCTAGATTCTGATCCCAGCCCTGGCTTTCAGGAAATACCACCAGGAATACAGAGAGACCTCCCCTCACCTCTACCCCAGGACTTGTCTCCCACCCTGACATTCCTAACTTACCTCAAGGCAAGAGCAGCTTTAAAGTGTCACAGGTAGTGAATGGGCACTGGGGCAGGGCAAGAGTTAGTGATGGGGCTGGGGGCAGGAGACTGGTAACAATAACCAGCAGCTACTTAAAGGGTTCAGTGTCAGTCAGCCATGTCTAAGTAGCCTGAGTTGGCAGAATCCCCATTCAAGGTACTCTGGCCCCAGTCCCAGAAACTGAAGGCATTTCATAAGTTTCTATTTGAGAGGATTTTAAGAGGGTTCCAGCCCATGCAGGTCCTCTCTTGAGCTCAAGGCTAAATTACCGTCTAACAGAGTCCCTCTCATAGGTCTTCTAGGGACCCACTGATACGGGTCTGGATGAACAGAAAGACTGACTACCTCTCTTTAAACCATAAATAAAACCACAAAAAACAGGACCAATCTTTTATGGGTCCTTTCATAGATAAACCATTGACACCATACAAAGATATAGTTACCCCATTGGGAAATATAAAGTAATCCCTTTGATAAATTACAGGAGATTATACCCAGTGAGTATAGTAAGGTGAGATAATTATAAAATACATTAATTCCTAACAGGTAAGCTAGCCCAGGAGGTAAATTTACCTTGAATCAGTATTTGTATTAATGTCTCCGACTTACGAAAGAAATAGCAAAATAATTAAGAACCTCCATGAAAGGAAAGCTACAAAATCATATAGGAAGACAGTTGGTTCTTGTAAAAAGGAGTGAATGTGGCTTTCAATCAACAAATGTACCACAAATCTAGTCAACTTAGCCTATGGCCAAAGCAAGATTAGTTCCAAGAATGAGTATTCAGTGCTTGTTATAAGTCTGTGCAGTTCAATTTTAGAGGCCCCCCTCTCTCTTTGGAGACTATATCCACAGACCTCAAAGAGATTCTGGTATGCAGTCTAATTCTTTCCATATGTTAAACATACCTCCTTGCCTATAGGCACCAGATTAGTTTCTTCTGAAAAAGGAGGCTAGAGACTGATTCTTCTATATAAAATTATTCCACCCTATTAGTGTTAGAAACCTGAAATTTAATAGCAAAAACTTGAGGCTAGTTATACAAACCCACTGATAAAGAAAAGCTGTCTTCCAGCTGTTCCCAACATGCCTTTGTAAATAGCCATTGGTTGAGCAGAACTCTGTCTAATCTCTTAAAGATGTGTATTTAAGTAAAGAAAACTTTTTAAAGTGGCTCAAGATCTTCATCTCACTGATTGTGCTGCAAACTTCAAATTATTTGTTAATATTTTTGCTCTAGTACATCTCACAATATCATAATAAGATCATGTCCTTTTAAAATATATGACACTGACATTTCCTCAGGCTATATCTTTGTCTTAGTCTTCATTTCTTCTCAAGAAAGGCAACAATCCACTGGACTCCACTCATTTCATTGAGAAACAATTAAATGTCCATTAAAACATGGAAAACTGTGTGTGAAACAATGTTTAAAAAAAGCAGAACATTAAATTGTGTACATTCTGTGGTCACAGCTATATATGAGAGTACTTCAAAAAGTTCACGGAAAAAATAGAATTAAAAGTACAAATCTTTCCATGAAATTTTTGAAGTACCCTCATATATAATGATCGATAAAGATGGAAAGAAATATGAGAAATGAAACAAGATATCTTCACACACATGTCTATAAGCTTACTATGTTTTTCTTTCTAAATTTCCTTTACTTTTGCTGGGAGTTGTCTAAATAGTGGGTGTAGTACTTTTGCTTTTTTAAATTAGCAGGATAAGATCTCACCTCATCAGACAAGAACTTATGAGCCTCCTGTACAGAGTGGTGACTATCTATACCACCCTAGATAGATGCCTGCCTGGTCTCTTCTTAAAAATTCTTTAGGGTTAGCAATTCCAAAATTTTCAAGTTTAATCCCTGCAAGGGGAAAGAAACTATCCTACTGGAGTGAATTTCAAGGAAATGTTCTTATTTTTAGTGTCAAACTAAAATAATCCCTTAAATGAAAGTAAAAATGATATTTGGGCAAATCATAAAAGTGAAGTCATTCATTAATACCTATTTACTGAGAACACGGGTACAAAGATGAGTTTTAGAGATAAAAAAACCCAATTATTTCATAGAACAGAGAGTAGAAGAAGGTGGTTGCCAGGAGCTGGGTTGGGGTTAGGGAATCGGGAGATGTTGGTCAAAGGGTATAAACCTTCAGTTATAAAATGAATAAGTTCTGAGGATCTAACATACAGCACGGTGACTACAGTTAATAATACTATATTGTTTACTCGAGTTTTACTGAGAAAGTAGATACTAAGTGTTCTCACTACACACACACATACACATGGTGAAGGGTGTGGTAATTTAACTGTAGTAATCACTACACAATGTATATGTATATCAAATCATCACGTTCTATACCTTGAATACATACAATTTTCATTTGTCAATTATACCTCAATAAAACTGAAAAAAAAAAACCCAAAACTTCTTAGTTTTTGCCCCCAGGAAGCTATTCCAATAGGACACAGATAGCTGCAAAGTAAGGTGGAATGCCATAGTCATATAATCTATATAAAGATAGGGAGACTGGCAGGAGCACTTGAAAATCTTAAGAGGGAGAGACTACTTCTGGACGTTTTTTCCTGGTGAAGAACAAAACCAGGAAAGATTTCACAGAGGAGGCAGCATCTAAACCGGCTCGTGAGGGAGAGGCCAGTGTTGTCCAGGAAAGAGAATAACAGGCACTGCAGGAAAGGGGGATAGAAGCAGGCAGAGGCTGGGAAGAGTGGGGGTGTTGTGGAGGAACTCGGGGTTTAGGAATGGGGACCCGAGGAAACACGCAGAGGAGGTGGGGAGCAGAGCCGGCCTTGGACATGGAAAGAG
Source organism: Galeopterus variegatus (assembly GCF_000696425.1). Classification (NCBI taxonomy): domain Eukaryota; kingdom Metazoa; phylum Chordata; class Mammalia; order Dermoptera; family Cynocephalidae; genus Galeopterus; species Galeopterus variegatus. The sequence goes on along the minus strand of NW_007728118.1, from coordinate 215,715 downwards.
CGTAGAGCAAGTGAGCAAATATTGTCCTTCGGGCCCTGTGAAAGGAGCCTTCATTTGCTCTTCTATTTAATCCTGACAACTTGTTTTACAAGTGAAGAGTCTGAGTGTTTTAGTCCATTTTGTGTTGCTATAACAGAAACACCTGAAACTGGGTAATTTATAAAGAGAGGTTTATTTGGCTTATGATTCTGGAACAGCTGCATCTGGCACGGGCCTCAGGCTGCTTCTACTCAGGGTGGAAAGTGGCAGGCAGCTGGCGGGTACAAGCAGATCACATGGTGAGAGGAAGCAAGAGAGAGAGGAGGTGCCAGGGTCTTTTTAAGCAACGAGCTCTCGCAGGAACTAATAGAGCGAGAACTCACTCATTAATCCCTCCTCCCCCAGGGAGAGCATTAATCCATTCATGAGGGATCCACCCCCATGACTCAATCAGTCTCCAACATTGCCACATTGGGGATCAAATTTCCACATGAGTTTTGGAGGGGACAACACATCCAAACTCTCACTGAGGCTCCGGGAAGTGATACACTTCACCTCCCAATCCTCACACTAGCGCTGTGCTGGTGTCCAGCTGAGCCTCCACTAATGCTGCCCGAATGCAGGGATGACAAGCCTACATGACAGGCCCATGCTCTGCCTGCCCTGCCACGCTGCTCTTCAGGACTTTTTTTAATAGACACTGGGGAGCCACTGACTATTCTAGGTGAGAGGAACGCAGTAATCAGAGGCTGTGCTTTGAGAAGAGGCTGGGGAGATGGAGTGGGATAGTTATCTAATGCTGGGAGCCTAAAGTGTTTACATACAATGCCTTGCTTTTTCCAGCATGCTACTTTTATACAGACTTTTCTAAGGAAAGTTAGAATGCCTCAAAACCTCAACTAAAATCTGAATCCTCTCCTTTGCCAAATATATATTTATTATGAAATGCAAGTACTATAGACAGCATAAAATGAAAAGTTAAACTCCTTTCCTCTTTCAAACCATAGTTCCACTTTGTAAAGTAAGGCAAATCATAACTAAAGCCAAAATGTTTCATTATTTTAGTTATACTAAGTTTCCATCTATATTGTCAGAGCTAGGGCTCGGACCCTCCAAACCCATTGTACAGACTGGGTCACCAGACCCCTCACATGCCAGGCTGGGTCCCCAGAGCCCTCACACGCAGGTCCATACTAAGTAATTGGGAAAGATTCCAGGAGCTGTTGGCAGATGACATGAGCTCAGTCCTCAGCTTCCTCAGCAGCAGCAGCTTACAGGTCCGGCAGTGGCAGAGGGTCCTGGGGGCACTAGCAGCAGGAGCCTCCAGCAGCAGCAGTGGCCTCCCCATGCCCCCCACCATGGGCGGGTATCTGGGGGATGGGAAGCACCGTGGATTAGAGCCACTCATCCTTATACTTAAGTCCACAATTGCACTATACGATAACCAAAGAATACCTGAGCACATATGCCTATTTACATCAAATGCTCGGCAAGATTCTGAACATCTGAGGGGCCTTGACCATTTTTCCTATATTTTCCCAACACACTCCTAGTTCATTCTTCTAAAAAAATGCTATGCACTCATAAGCATATAATATGCCTTTTTTTAAACATAATGAGATCACTATTTTGCTTTTTAATTTGATCTATCTTGGAGATCTTTCCATATCAGGGCACAGAGACCAACCTTGTTCTAAAGCTGCACAGTGGTTTCATCCTGAGGAAGTAATGTTACGTCTATAAGCAGTTGATGCATATTTAAGTTGTGTAGAGTTTTTGTTTCATTCATTCTTAAAAACAACACTGTAATAAGCCCTTTTTGTACCAAAATGAATTCACTTGTAGTCACTTGTATCAGTTCTTGGATATTGTCATAGATGGGCTCTCTTGTGTAAGACATAATTTAGCAAGATTTCCTCATGTTAGTGTAGTTAACAGTCACTTATCTCAGCAATGACAGGGAACCGAAAGGTAGTCTAAAAATAAATTTACCCACAAGAGTGTCTCAGGACAACATTTTGCAGCCCTGGAGCCTCCTGGGAAGACTCAGGGCCAGAGCTCTGGCTTCCCACCCCAAACCCCTTGTGCAGAATTTCTCATTCCACACTAGGGCAAGATAGCATTTCTTCCCAGAGGGACCCAGGACACTGCCCTTCTTGCTCTACCAGTGGCTTTGGCCTCCCCTGGTTTCCATGCTCAAAATGACAATGAGAAGTACAGGTGATAATAATCAGAATCAGAATTTCAGAGCTGGGAGAGATTAGAGATTACCTAGTCTAGCCCTCACATTTCTTAGATGTAGCAATTAGTGCCCAGAGGGGTTGTCATCTCAGCAAGATCACACAGCCAGTCACCAGACAGCCCACCTCCCATACGCCTGTCCAGGGCTTTGCCCATTACACAGTACCAAATAACAGCTGCGCCCTTTGCTTAACTATTTCTTTTTTTGGCAGCTGGACACTAAGAGGATCTAAACCATTGACCTGGTGTTCCAACACCATGCTCTAACCAACTGAGCTAACAAGCCAGCCCCCTGCTTAATTATTTCAAATGACCAGGTAAGCAAAGTTTGTCTATAATATTTCCTTGGGGAGAAATGATGCTTAAAAAGAAAGATTCTGAGAACATATGTAGAGATAGCACAGAGAGTAAGAAATTCAAAAACTTTTATTTTTGGATAGTTTTAACGTCTTCACCAAACTCACTACTAGAATACCTAACAAGTTTCACAACTGATACATTTAAGTTTCACCTCCCTTCTCCCATCTGTTGTTGAGGCGTTAACAAGCAAGTGTTGGTAACACTGCTGGCTTGTTATCCGCAAGACCTGCAGCTCTCAAAGTGTCCGCAGCCCTGACAATGGAGTGGGGCTGCTGAGCTGGGCGATTCTGGAGCCATGGATTGAACACTCTCCCCTCCCCCTCCCATTCATGCTGCAATCTAAATCAGAGATCTCAATAGCTCCAAGAAAAGTGTGGCTGGCCGATTAGCTCAGCTGGTTAGAGCTTGACGTTAATACCAAGGTCCAGGGTTCGTTCAATCCCTGTTACAGGTCAGCTGCCAAAAAAAAATTACATGAATAAATCTTAACATCGCCGAGCAGCCAGTTCCACCCTCCAACACCTGCATCCCTGCTCTGTTACTAACCTACCAAGCACCTGCAAGCTGGCCAGCTGAAGTCAGAGGTAGTTTCTGCAACAGGAAGTGCAACAATATGGTTAAGAGCCAATGGGTTTGAATATCAGATTTGCCTCTGACCTTAGGTAATGACTTAAGCTCTTGCCGTCTCACGTTTCTCATCATTTAAAATGGGGATAGTAATGATAGAACCTATTTCAAACTGCTGTTGCCAATGTGTGTAGAGATCTTAGTAGAGTGCCTGGCACATAGTAAGTGCTCCATATATATTGAACTGCTGCCACACTTGGCTCACATATGGGCCAATCTGAGGAAAAATGCAAAAATATAGACAGCTGAGAACAGGAAAAGAAGAAAAAGTCTTCAGTATGATCTCTGCTGAATTAATAAAAGAAGATAGAACATCGTTACATTTTTGCACAGGTCCAACATTTGTCTCTGGAGATTCTCAGTAGCAAAGAGTCATTCCCAGGATTGTCTCAATTGAGATCTGAAATAGTAGATCTGGGAAAAAACTCACTAGAGTGAGTCAGGCTCCTCACCTCCGGGCACTGACCAGGAACAGAAAGTGTCGAATCAGATCAAAATCTCACATCATGGGCAGCTTTTCCATATCTCTGGTTCTCTGTGACCAGCAAGATCTCCATGGTGTGGTCATAACTAAAGGGTTTCTCTTTTTCTTCATATCTGAAATAAGAAATCACCCCAGCATTCACATCCATCAGGGAAGAGCCACTATTCCATTACCTCTTGATTATTCTCATCACTGCTTTTGTGGGGTGAGTGTTTTTAAAAGCTGTGTATATCTTAAGACTGTTTTTGTTTCCCTGTTATTACATGCAACTGGGGTACCCAAGAGGAGGAAAGAAAAAAGTCTGCATGGACCACAGGCAAGGACCTAACAGGGAGAACGAGGGGACGGACATCTCACTGAACTAGTACGGGCCAGGCATAAGATCAGACAGCGCAAGGTCATGCCCATATGGTAAATGCTTTGAGAAGCATGAGATACCAAAGTTCAGACGTCACCAACTCAACTGTCTATAGGAGCCAGGCAGATAAATGAAGTGTGTGGCTGACCAGGGGAACACAACAGGGAGCAGCAGAGTCTTTGGCCAAACTATGTGAAAGTTAACAAAATGCATCTAAGTCACATCTGGGCTGAGGGTCCCCATTTTTTAATGCCCTGCCATAGGTTCTGATGGCAAAGAGGTAAGGAGCAAAGAGATCAGCCAAAAAGGAAAGGAAAAGAAAGGAAGGAAGATAGGGTCTGTGTGAACACCATATGCCTGGGACTTGGGCTGTAAAATCCAGAAAATGAGAGGTCAAGAGTATTAGTCCATTTCTGTTGCTAACAACAAAACATATGGAACTGGGTAATTTACAAAGAAAATGAATTTATTGCTCACAGTTTCTGAGGCTGGGAAGTCCAAAGTCCCAGGAACACATCTGGTAGTGGCAACAGTGACCCAGGGGTCTCACACTGCAAGATGGTGGAAGCACAGAGAGAGAACTTCTCATGTGCTCTTCTTTTAAAGCTCTCAGAACCACACCCCTGAACACCTTCATTAATCCATTCACTACTACTGCACAGTCCTACAGTCTAATCACCTCTTCAAGGCCCCACCTTTTAGTTACCATAATAGGATTTCCCACCCTCAACAGTTACAGTGGGGATTATGCCTCGTGAGGCTGGGGGGGCATCCAGTCTACAGCATCGATGCATGGACAAAGGGGAGGGCAAGCAAGCATGGGGACCACAGTGGCATTCACTGCAGAATCAGATGCTCTATGAGCCAGGGGTTCCCTGGGTGCTAGTACTGATAATGCAGAAAAGAGAACACAGTCTGATGGACTGATACTGGGAGTCCACGGGACAACCAGGACCCGTGGGTGTTGCACCACACACCATCTGTCAGGGAAGAGCTGCCCTGGTGAGCACGGTCGTGTCTGAGGTGAAGCCTCGTGTGTGGGAGGAAGAGAGTCAGAGGGAAGGGGCAGCTCTGACAGGCAAAATAAAAGCCCACATCCTTCCACATCATTCATTTCATAAACAAGCATATATTTCCTGCTAATCTGTATATTGTATAAGGTCAGCTGAGGTTACAAAAATAAAAAAGCTAGTTACTGAGAGTGAGTGCTTATTCTGGGTTAACAGGAAGAAGAGATTATTTGGCACCAGGGTTGACTATAAACTCAGATTTGGCAACATAACAGCTCACTAATCACAATATTTGGAATGCTAACATTGTGTACATTGAATGAAATAGATACATAGTTGATGCTCTCAAAAGTACTAAAAGAGTAAATCATATAGAGGAAAAGAAAATTTAGATCATTATCAAACTTTTTGAAAACATTTTATGTCAGTAGAAAATAGAGTAACATATTTAAAATTCTCAAGAGAATGTGAGCCAAGGATTTTATCTCCCATAAAACTGACCTTTAATTATAAAGGTCACAAACCAAGTGTTATCAAGAAATTAGGGAATACTGTTCTCCTGAGCGCTTCCTACTAAATCTGCTAGAGAAAGAGCTTTAATCAAAATGGCTAGAGACACTGATGTGAGGACTAGTGATAACCATGATGTATATGGCTACCTGTAGAAATAAGACTAAATGAGTGTTAAAAGGGAGATATTTTAGTATGTAATGGTTATAAGAGCTGATGATACATATGTAGTGAACCATTAAAAAGAAAAAGAATGAGTATGGCATATGTCAAAGAAATTATGCTGTTTTCAGTAATCATAGCTGGTGATGGTAGTATTTATGTTGCTATTTACAGACTACTGTATGTGTATATGTGTAATATGTGGCAATCAGATAGGTAATTGTACAATATTCCGTCTCCTCTGTGACTAAAAAACCAGGATTCTAAGTGTGGAAGAAAGGAAATACAAATGTAATATATAAGAGATTGAACAAAAATCCTGTAGTCTTGAACTTGAATTGGAAATATCATTATGAACTCACAAAGTATTTTACCTTTATATGAGTATATATGTTTATATGTAAATATGTGTGTGTGTGTATTTTTCCCAGCTCTGACCAGTGAAAAGGCCTACAAATAATAACCAATCCAGTTGATGAGCATCCTTAGTGCCTGGATTATGGTCCTGAAATATCTTTTCTAAGAAACCAGGGATTCTTGGAGAAATGGCTGATTCTAGGTCTAGGCAGGAAATGTACAAGGTAAGCCCAATCAGTTCAATATATCTGACAGCGGGAAGCTATCAAGATTACTAAGGTCAGGAGGGGTCAGGAGCCAAATGAAAGGGCCCCATTGGTCAAAGATGGAACAATCTGAGTCTTAGTAAAAATTACAATTTCAATAGATTGAAACCCATCAAATATATTTAATTCCATGAACTGATAATGATTTAAAAAAAAAACCTAATTGGTCACCCGCGGGGAATGACAGGAAATCAATTCTTGAAAACTGGGTAAATCAAAGGAAAGAATCAAGCATTTATACTGCTTTTCCTATGTGAATTGTACCATTGGGCAATCAAATAACAGAGTGAAGTGAAGTCTATCCTTATAAAATTATTCCAGCTAATAAATCAAGTTAAAAAGACAGAGTTAGACTATCACCATTCCACAATCCCCAATAAATTAATAGATCTAGACACTGAGGATCAACAGCTGCTAACATCAAAAAAGAGTGAGGAAAAACCAGACCTCAGGAGCCTACCAATGAAAGAATACAATGCCATCTGTAATCTGCCAAAGGGATCAAATCTGAGTCTGATCAAGCCTCTGAATCCAGATGCAAGAAATAGAGGACAAAGGAATAGTTGAACTGGTACCATGAGGGTGCATCTTTCCTGTTAGTAAGACTGTGAGAAACTCTGCAGATCAAACAGCCCAGATCCTTCAACAAACAAATTATTTTTTTTAAGGGAGAAGAATGGTAAGGGGACCTGTAGATTAAAAGAGTCCTAAAGGACATATCGAACTTTTTTAAAAAATGAGTAAGACTAAAAGTGGGTCAGACTGCTCACTTGAGTGATAAAACCATAAGAAGATGCAAGAAAGTGATTACTGTAAAAGCTGGGATGACGTTTCCTTTTGGAGGGACAGAAAGAAATGCAATCGGGGTGGGGTATGAGGTTTTGGGTGGCTGGCAAAATTCTATTTCCTGATCTGAATGCTGGTGATTTGGATGCTTGCCTCATAATAATTTACCAAGCTGTGTATTTGTTTTGTGTGGCTTTTTAGTATTTGTGTTTCACTTCACAATGAAAAGTAAAAAAAAAAAAAAAGTGTTAAGTAAATCTAGGAGTGACAGCACAATAGCCAACCAATGTAAAGAGCTGCAAGATGTCCCCTGGTACTGGGCAGAGGAGTGTGGGGACGCACAAGTAAATCAGCTGGAACCAGCGTCTCACATACTTCTGTTTCAATGAATTTCTCGTTTAAGGTAAATGATTTCATCTACACTGTTTTGATTAAAATTTGCCTTATGACGTTTTAAATTATTTTAAAAGCTTACAACAAATGACATGTTCCAAAATATCTCAAGGGCAATCTCAATTCAAAATGACTTCTTGGATGTCTACTGGAATTGCAGAAGCTGTTGGGCGCTGCGTTCTCACAGACACGAGTTTACACACAGCACACTCCAGGAGATGTGGGTGAACAGCACTACACAGCCCTGTGGTTCATCCTCCTCCTGCTGAAAACAGTAAAATGTAAAGAAGACAACATGGATACAAGCTAGTAGTAGGACTGGACTTGCTGGGGAAGTAACAGCCTTTGAGAGTTCACAAAAAACGAGGGAATTTGTGGCAGTTTCATTGGGGGTGCTGAAAACAGTAAAATGTAAAGAAGACAACATGGATACAAGCTAGTAGTAGGACTGGACTTGCTGGAGAAGTAACAGCCTTTGAGAGTTCACAAAAAACGAGGGAATTTGTGGCAGTTTCATTGGGGGTAATACCGCTGAGCTGCCAGGGTGTGAATCCCAGCTCAGCCAGGAATCTGCAGCAGGTCATTTAACTCTCTAAGCTTCAATTCCTCATCTGTAAATAAGGATTAACAATAGTGTCTTTCTCACTTGTCCATTCTGAAGATGAAATTAAATAATGTATATAAGGCACTCAGCACAGTGCCTGGTCCATCGGAAGTACTCAATAAATGTTTGCCATGTTATTGGGGTGGGAAACATTTCCAGAAACATAAGGAACTCTGTTTGATAGACATCTGGGTTTAAATGCAGGATCCTTTTCCCAAAGTAAGTAATGCTATTTTTATAAACCCATGATCTTAATAAAAAGCCACTGTTAGTAGCAATTAAGTATAGGTGATTTTCAGCACCTTCCATACCAATGTTTTTTTCTCTCCCAACTACCTACCATTATGGGTGATTAGTTTTAATTTTAATAAAACCTGGGATGATTATTATCAGGAGTAGTGGTGGCCTTAGCTGGACAGCCTCCAGGGCATGGGAGTCTGCGGCTTCTGCAGATGCTATTTGTCTACCCATAACCATGCCCCTCTCACTTCTTCCTATTGGCACAGCCAACCTCCCATAACAGAGGTTCTCCCTCAAAGCCAATCACTTACTTTCATAGCTTCCCTTGAAGCTGTGACTCATTTCTGGCCAATGAGATCCAAGGAGGCTTCAGGAAAGATTTTACCCCTGATGAAAAGAGACAGACACTGCAAGAGAACAGATTTATCCCTGTCTTCCCTGTGTCCCACCGCTCCACACACATACACACACACTTCCCGCCTTTGAATGAGGATGGCAGGAACCAGTGATACCCATTGCTGAAGAAGCCATTTTCTGCCCATGGGACAGCAAGTCTGCAGACAAAAGCGGCAGCATGCTAAGGATGGGAGAGCCAAGGAACAGAAAGAACCTGATCCCTGATGACACTATTAGAGCCACTGATCCAACCCTGGATCTGCCCACCCCCAGACTGTCCTTTATATAAGATAATATAGTGTCTTTACTCTTCAAACCACTGTTAGTTGAGCATTCTCTTACCTTCAGCCTAAAGCACCTTGACTGTTATGAACTGAGTTGTGTCCCCCCTGCTTGGTTTAAAATTCATATGTTGGAACTTAAACCCCAAGGTGATGATATTAACAGGTGGGGCCTTCTGGAAAGTGATTAAGTCATGAGGGCTCTGTCCTCATGAATGGATTGAATGTTCTCATAAAAGAAGTTGAAGGGGGTGCCCTACTGTCCTTTGCCTTATTGCCTTTCATCTTTTCTGTCATGTGTGAACACAGCATCCATCCCTTTTGTCCTTTTCCGCCATAAAGGATGCACCAAGAAGGCACCATCATGGAAGCAGAAAACAGCCCTCACCAGACACCAAATCTGCTGGCACCTTGATCTTGGACTTCCCAGCCAAGAACTGTGAAAAATAAACTTCTGTTCTTTATAAATTACCCAGTCCCGGGTATTTTGTTATAGCAGCACAAATGGACTGAGACACTGCCCAAAATTCATATGTTGAAGTCCTAAGCCCCAGTATCTCAGAATGTGACTGTATTTGGAGATAGGACCTTTAAAAAAGTGATTCCGTTAAAATGAGGCCAATAAGGTGGGCCCTAAGCCAATCTGACTGGTGTCCTTATAAGAGGAGATTTAGACACACAGAGAGACTCTAGGGGCATGCACACAGAGAAGCTGAGAGAATTTGTTGCCAGCAGATCTGAGCTACAAGAAATATTACAGAAAGTTCTTTCTTCAGACTGAAGGACAAGGAAATACCCGATGGAAACTTGTGTCTACAATAAAAACTGAAGAGCCCCAAATATACTAAATAAGTGGGTAAATATGAAGAAAACCTTTTTTTCCTGTTCTAATTTCTTCAAAGGATAATTATTTAAAGAAAAAAAAATTATTTGCGGGGGTTATACATGTGTAGCAATAAATCACATGACAATCATAATGCAGAGTATTATTTGTAATACCCTTCACAAAAGTGATTGTGATGGACTGAATTGTGTCCCCCACAAATTCATATTTGAAGCCCTAACACCCAGTGTGACTGTATTTGGAAATAGGCCTTTAATAAAGAGGTAATTAAAGCTAAATGAGGTCATAAAAGTGGGCCCCTAATCTAACATGACTGGTGAAGAGAGAGAGAAACCAGGGATGTGCACACACAGAGAAAAGGCCATCTGAAGACTCACCCGGAAAGGGGGCCATTTGCAAGCCAAAGAGAGAGGCCTCAGGAGAAAACAGACCTGCTGAAAACTTCATCTTGGATGTCTAGCGTCTGGAACTGAGAAAAAGTGTTACTGTTTAAGCCACCCAGCCTGTGGTATTTTGTTATGGCAGCCCTTGCAAATACACTGATAAAGTACAATTTATCATGACTGTACAAACACTAGTGCAACCATAAAAGGGAAGAGAACTTACAAAAGACTGAGTACAGGGTAAAATTAGGGGTGGATATGCTTGAAGGAACGCAGAGTCAAGGTATGCACCAGGAAGAGTGGGGTGCTTAATTCTCTGCCCCTGCCACCTGTCTCCGCAAGTCACTACCCACCCCCTCCATCTGCCCCATTTTCCAGATGGTGAGTCTGGGAGATCCTGGTGCGCTGGACTCTGGAGGACGGCTGACTAGAGAGGAAGGCTGCAGCCAGACTCAAATTAGTCCATTTTCATACTTCTTAGTCCCTGATCAAATATTTAAACCTAGAGGAAAAAAGCAATGGTTCTACTAAAATTAGTACTATGTATCACCAGTAACAGACCTTCATTATTTATAATTTCCATGGCCCCTATTAGAATGATAAATTGAAAACTGCCCAGAATTCAGAAATAGGGAAGAAAGTCTCATGTACTGGCATAACCCAAAATTGGGAAAAAAAAAAAGTATCAAGAAGGAGGAAGTTATAGCAAGATGGCATCAAAGAAAAAAATGGTTTGTTCTCCATTTTTCCATTGCCTCCTGTTACAAAATGAGAGGGGCACTCTGAGAACAGGATAGATTCCTTGAGTTACCAGGACCTCAAGACAGGGGAATAGGTCCAGAGTTGGAAAACAGGCCACTTGACAACTTAGAATCTTGGGCTGGGCTTGGGCTCTCCCAAACGTGGGCCACTCTTGAAAAAAGGATGCCACTCCTAGATCAGTGATACACCACGCAAACTGAGGTGTGCACATATCAGCTGGTGCACTAGATTTATAATGTCAGTATTATCGGGGACTCAAAATCTAGATGCTCAACTAGAACACTGAGCTGATTCTCCAATGTCTCTTTTCATGGCTTTTAATTCCTGGATCAATTTGTGGGACACCACTGTTGGTTTGGGTTGTTATTTTTTGTTCTTGACCAGGTTCTCATCAATATTTTTCAACCCAGTGAGGACCTGCCTGAAAAACCACTTTGTTATTTCTTAAGATGGGTACACAGGTGTTCATTTTGTGTATACACATTCATTTTAATCTTCTTTAAAGCACTCTGTACTTTCAGAGATATGCTTTCTGCTGTGAAAAAACAAAAAACAAAATCCTACAGACATCTGCTGCCTGAGTTTCTTTATAGAACAAGAATCTCAGTATCTCAGAATGTGAAAATGGGCCTCCAGGCTTGGGGTTCTCAATTTGGTGTGCACCGGTCACCTGGGGGCCTGGTTAGAAATGCAGATTCCTGGGCTCAGCCTTTGGTAATGCTGCAGTAGGTTGGAACCCAGGAATCTGCACTTTTTGTATAGAGCTTCCAAGCTCACAGGCTGGGAGCTACAGCCCCAGATGAGCCCTAAAATACAGCACACTGAACAAATTCAAAGTTTCATTTGGTGTAACACCTTTGTGGCTGCCCAGACAATCATCTTCTCAAACTGCCCTACCTGGGCAGAACCTCCCTTCTAGAGAGGCGATAAGCACTATAGGTATACAGAGCAAGGACTCCTGGACTCCTCAGGAGGCTGTTTACACAGGGTCTCTTACCCAGGCAAGTCATAGCAGCCATTCCTTCAGGCACTATCAGTTGTTCCAGGCCATAAAAGCAAAGGCTAAGTGTGTGCAAACAGAGGTCAGCACCGGATGCTGGGGAGACCTGAGCTCATTCACCCCTCCCAGGTAAACTCGGTGAGTCACTGGGGGCCTATCTCTGCACCAAGGCAAAAGGAATTCCATCGCTAAGTCAGGACTGTTCTGCCCCTCAAGGGCAGTGAAAGTAGGTATCTAATCAAACACCAACCCTTTCCCAGAAAACTACCTCATTTCTTCAAAGAACTTGAAGGAAAAATGAAGAAGTTGTTTCCTGATCACTGAATAGTGGAACCAGGCACTGGACCTATTTCTTGAAGATCTGAGTCATCAACATTTGTCCTAGACTTCACAATCTGTTGCCAACATTGTGCCTGCATTTTTTCTCAGAAGACGGTGACAGTTCTTGCTGTGTCTGCGTGTGTGTCAGAGTCTGAACACAGCCAGATGAAGAGCCCAAGACACGAAAGGATGAGTGTAGTTAGGTCTCCACAACACACACCATAACCTCTGTCTCTCCCATTTTTGTTAATAGCCATGTTATAAGAAACTCATTTTTTTAAATAAATAAGAGTCGGGAGTGGGGAAGGCTTGAGCTAAATGAATTTCATTTGAAGGAGTAAGTGCCAGACTTAGAGAAGGTACTGGCCAGGTGGGCTGTTTCTTACTTTTTGGCTCCTTTCAAATATTCAAGAGTGTATTGTGTGCCTTGCCAAGTACCATGTTTCCAGAAGAGCTTGCCTTCGTGGACCACCTTACAGATGTGGTGCCTGTCCTCTGCTTCCCACAACTCACACGACTTCCCCTGAGGACACGCCAGCCCGAGTTCTTTTGTGACATCAAGGGCAGCTGTCTGTCTTGTATAATCTGGTTTCACCTATTACCTATTTTAAACATGGGAGTTATGAAAGGCCAACCCACTACTCACAACTTAATTGTGACAGTTCTTTTAAAAGCACAGGGAGGCTTACCGGAGACCATGGCTCTTCTTCACGCTCAGATACATAAAACCCAAATGCTCTGCTCTGGCTCATTTATCTTTAGCAAAGCAGTATTTCCCTTATATAGTCACGTGACCCTGCAGCTGGGAATCATTGAAATTGTGCTACATTAACCCCATTCTCTGGGCTCCTCTGGCATGGTTAGAAAAAAAAAAAAAAAAAAAAAAAAGGTTCATGCTAAAAGCACATATGGTACAAGTTACCACTCTCCCTCTACTCCACTATGGCCCAGGACTAACATCATCCGCTTCAAAGGAGACCTACTTAGCTAATCCAACAAAGTCTACTGTTTGCTGGGTGTCTTCCACACATTGACAACAGGCAAAAAAAAAATTCTGGTTTAATCCACACAGCAATCCTCTAATGTAATACTGTCCCCAGTTTTTAGGTGAAGCAACAGGCTCAGAAAGCTGAAGTAAATTACCCAAGTTCACACAGCCTGGGGTGGCTGAGGCATAAGCGGCTGATTCCACCAAAGTCATCTGAATCAACCACTTCTCTGTTTTTAATTGACACATAGTAATTGTACATGTTTATGGAGTACAGTGTGATGTTTTTGATACATGTAAACATTGTGTAATGATCAAACCAGGGTAATTAGCAAAGCCATCACCTAAAACATTCATCCTTTCTTTGTAATAACATTCAGAATCCTTTTCTAGAATTAACACTATAATACTGTTTACTATAGTCACCCTATTGTGCTATAGGACACCAGAACTTATTCCTCCTAACAGTAATTTTGTACCCATTGACTAATCTTTCCCCATTGTCCCCTCCCTCCTGCCCTCCACAATCTCTAGTAACCACTATTCTATTCTCTACTTCTATGAGATCAGCTTTTTTAGATTCCACAAATGAGTAAGATCATGCAGTACTTGTTTCTGTGCCTGGCTTATTTCACTTAACATAATGTCCTCCAGGTTCATCCACATTGCCTCAAATGACAGGATTTAATTCTTTTTTATGGCTGAGTAGTATTCCACTGTGTATATATAACAAATTGCCATTTCTCAAGTGAAGACATACAAATGGCCAACAGGTACAGGAAAAAATGATCAATATCACTAAATCATCAGGAAAATGCAAATCAAAATCACGATGAGATATCACCTCACCCCCGTAAGAATGGCTATTATCAAAAAGACAAAAAATAACAAATGCAGGCCAGCCATCAAAATAACATAAAATAACAAATGCTTGTTAGGAGAAAGAGAAACTTTTATACACTGTTAGTGGGAATATAAATTGGTACAGCTGTTATGGAAAAAAGTATGGAGGTTCCTAAAAAAGAACTACCACATGATACATCAATTTCACTACTGGATATTTATCCAAAGGAAATGAAATCAGTATATTGAAGAGAGGTCTGTACTCCCATGTTTATGGCAGCACTATTCACGGTAGCCAAGACAGGGAATCAACCTAAGTGTCCATCAATGGACAACTGGAACCAACCACTTCTTGGCTAAACTATAGTTACCTTTATTCCCAATGTTTAAGGAAACTACAAGTGGAATTTTGAACTTAATTCCGTACTCTGTTATTAAAAGCACTAACCCAGTTTTGTTTACAAGTTAGCTTTGGGTGCTCCAACGGAGGTCCATTCCTATGACCACACCCCACCCCTTTTTTTCTTTTCACTGGGGAAGAGCTGTACGCCTTGCCCCTGTCACCATGACAGAAATATCATCATGTTGGTCTAAAATCCCTCTTGTTCTATATGAAAAAGTACAACCTTAGGAAAATAACCTTGCTGACGACTATCATGCTTTGCAGCTGATTCTGAACCTCAGCTACCTTGGTTCTGTGCCGTAAATACTTGCTTCTATAGATAAAAGCAACTGCTCTCTAATAGGATGGAGTTGGTATTATTTGATTATCTCTGAGCCTGTGGTATTTTTAAACAAGTTTCTCAGGTAATTTCTATGCTTAAATGTAAAAGTCCAATAAAACAAAATCCTACAAAGTCAGGTTTATTGCAGTTGTATCACTGGTTATTTGAAACAGATGTCAGAAGAAATGTGCTTATTTCAGTTTCTTATTATTGAGAAATAAAAATGTTTTGAAAACAGTTTTACTGTCTTGACTAAGGAAGCACCTTTGCTTTCCTTGGTGTAACACAAGAGAATTCTGAATTCATTTTCACTACTAGCAACTTATCTTCAAGGACCCCTTCTTATCAACATACATCTTTGTGCAAATTACCTGCCCTCTCAGATCCCAGGTCTTCAGGTAACATGAGAGAGTTGTGCAGTACCAGGCACATAGTAAGAGCTCTCAGTAAATGTACGCTATGTGTATGAATGGTGGTCGCCTCCTGCAAGCTGCACTGAGGAGCTGGACACCTCCAAATTGAATAACAGCAAACGTTATGGTCGAAGACCACAGGCCAGGTGGTTTCTAAGGTGCTTCTTGCCCCTGATATTCTAGAATTATCCACCCTTCACTTGTAGCTCATTTCCTCCTCTTCAAGCCAAAATGTAGAATAAAAACAAACTGACCTCTGCTGGATATGATTTGACCTCATTTACATTTTGTAACAAGGTTCTCTAATTTTTTTTTTTTGTTGACCCTCCATGAATCACTCATTTTCAGCTGCAGGCAGTACCACTAGAGGACAAAAGTCTAGAAACTGCCGTCAGCTCCGACTCCAGGGCCACTAGTCATCAAAACCAGTGATGGGAGAGCGGAAGTGAACTCTTAGGCACTGGGAAACATAAAGGTTGGGGTGTTAGAAATGCCTTTTCAGTGTCGAGTTCCTACTGTATGCATTTGGCATTAAATGCAGTATGTAGGCAGTGTGAGGAGATGAGGTGATAAAATCTGGCATCACACAGTGCCTTCACTTCTGCTTCAGAGCCAGAGATCCCTGGGAATGCCACAGTGGGGTAGATTGTCCCAGTCTGGCCCTTGTGCACATCCCCATTATCCAAGTTAGTGCCCCTGGTACTGAAGTTACATTAATGCCCCCTTTATCCTCCCCCTTTCCCCTCTGTGAGAAAACAGGCAGCCCTTATTTGTCATAAGTTACCCCATGTTTAATACCTTCAACTTCGAGGCAAAAAAGAAGGGAGTGGGGAATGGATTATTCTGCATGGTGTAAAGCAAAGCTTGATTCTGAGTACAAATGAAATCTCCAAGAAGGAAATGTGTGTGTTACTTCCAAATCAGGCTATCTCCAGCAGAAGAGGATTAATTGGATCAATTAACTATGAGATCAATTAAGTCTGCAGTGCCTAGCACTGTGGTAGACTCAACTTCAAGGATTAACTATTTGAAGTTCCCCAAGCCAATGTGTGTGTTACTTCCAAATCAGGCTATCTCCAGCAGAAGAGGATTAATTGGATCAATTAACTATGAGATCAATTAAGTCTACAGTGCCTAGCACTGTGGTAGACTCAACTTCAAGGATTAACTATTTGAAGTTCCCCAAGCCATAAAATGCGCAGAAATCTGCTCCTTCCTGCACTCGGCATTTCCTAATGAGTACCGCTTAGACGCAATCATTTCTATCCACACACCCTTTCCTCCAATTTCAACAGAATGAAGAATTGCAAAGACTAGGCCTCCTAAAATACCATTCTTGGCCCATGCAATGTGTCCACCCCCCAGTTTCTGCCATTCTGTTCAGGATCCCAGAACAGCCAGTCCTCACAACAGCTCGGTGTCTAGCGATACGGTTAGAAATAGAAAATTAAGAGACAACAAAGATGTAAATTCCCAACTCATGCAATCCTTTTCTCGCTAAGTTTAAACACATCAGAACAAAAGGCATAATCGAGTAAAAGTTTCCCTTAAAGAAAATGTTTAAAAGGCCCATGGTGAAGCATCACTGCACTTTTGGTGCAACTTTTCTATATTCAGTGATTTATTAATGATTCTGAAATCATCAGGTAATCTAGATGAATATAATGGCTTGTAAAGTCTGTATTTGTCAATGCAAAGAGCTTAAAACAAAACATTCAATACCTAAAGAGTTCATATTTTACAGGGAGGAAGGTGATAGCTCACTTCCATAAATCTTAAAATTACAGGTAAAAATTCAAAAGGTGGGCAGTGAGTGGGGGAGGCAATTAATGCATATGGAAGAGAACAGCCATCTGAAAAATCTACAAGAATGCTAATTGTGTTACTAGCTATCATATTAACAATAACTTGCTGACTTAACTTCCCATGAAAGGTCTAATTAGAAGGTGGCAATAAATGTTTCCAGGTGTTTAATTAAGTGCCATAATTATTTCCTTAAAGAGAGATGGAGTCATATGTTTACATTGCAAAGTATAATGTTTCCTTAGTTAAAACAGTGTGGAAACACTTTTGTGTAACATAGAATTCAAAGCAAGATAAAAATATCTGCTGTGATAAGCAGCTCTTAGAGTGATTTATCAACTCAGCTTTAATATGCCAATGGACAATGGTTCCTTAAAGCCTATCCTGTTCTGGATATTTCCTTCAGCCACATAATTTTATTATCCTTACACCTCAATGAATAATTTCTACTCAAAATGTTATTTCCCTACCAGCATCTCTTAAATGGATTCTTATCAAGGAAGTGGGAGAAATTTTATGGGTATTCTACTTTCATAGCAAGAACATAGCAAGAATAAACAGATGTAGAAGAAAGAACTCGGAGACTATTAGAACTAGATGGGACCTGAGTAACCAGGCAATCATTTTACAGATGAAGAAATCATTATAGATCTACTCAAGTTCAATACTGCTGCCATCATAGCAAAGCCATCAATCAACTTTTTAAAAAATATATAGAAATAACCCCTGCATTGAAGGAGTACTACCCCCCGCCACATAAAAGTAATTTATGGAGGGATGGAATCAGCAATCTTAAACAACCCAAGGATTTTGTTGTTGTTGTTTCAACATTGGGCTGTCAACTACTGTTTTCGTTCCTTCCATGATTCCTCTCTGGGTACTGCTTTCTACCTCGTGCTGTGTTTTAGAGAATTGTTTGGTTTCAAAATATGGTGTCACCAAATAGGTGCCCGAGCCTATTGGTTGGTCAGCCTGGTGTTGAACGTATCTATCAGCCTCCTTGGGTCCTCGGAGCCTGAGCGCTCATCAGGTGTCCTTGCAGCAGGTGCTGAGGGCTTGGGTGTCGCATGTGCACTCGTACACACGTACACACACACACACACACACACACACACACCTTTCTTCTTCAAAGAAAGCCTCCACCGAATGATCTCAAAGCAAAGCTCTGGTCCCTGCCCGTTTTACAACAGCAGGGTTAGATTACAATCTCAGGACAGCATCTCGGACTGCAATCTGGGGCATCCTGATAACCCGGGCAGTCTTTTCGCCAGCACGTGCGGTTACCGGGAGGAACGTGACACATAGCGGGAGCCGTGTCTACAGAACGAAGGAAGAAACGGCCAGTGGGGCTCAGGGAAAGAGGTGGAGGTTAAGGGGTCGGCCCTACTCGGTAAGGGTTGCTGGCCGGGGATCTCGGGTCCTCCTGAGACGCAGTAACGGGGTAAAACTCCGGGGAGTTTCCGAGGCTGTGAGCTCCTGCACCCACTCACACGCACCCACTCACGCCCACTGACACTCGCTCGCTCCAGGAACTCTCGGTGAGCTGGAAGCGCGCCCGGGAGCAGCAGCAGCCCCGTCGCCGGGGAGCCCCGCGAGGTGTGCGCGGGACCGGCGCGCTCGAGAGGCACTTACTGGGAGAAGGGGGCGCGGCGGCGCCGGGACGCGGACACGCGAACTGGGCGGTCTGGCGGCGCGGAGTCCCTCAGTCGCTCGACGGCTCGCGGGCGCCCGAGGACTTGATCAGCCTAGCGCGGGCCAGAGAGGGCGGGAGAAGAGGAGCCGGGGGCCGGGGGCGGAGCGGGCAAGGGAGGGGCCGGGAGCCCCGGGGGCGGAGCGGGCAGGGGAGGCGGGGCCGGCGGGGGTCGGAAGTGGCCCCGGCACCGGAGAGCCGGGAGCGGGGTGGGGCACAGGCCCAGACCTGTGGGCAATAGGGGCCAGGACCCGCTTGAGAGAGACGCTGGGAAGATGCTATCCCTCGTGCCTCTCCATTTCTTCAGTTGTACAAGTGAGACACCAACCTCGCAGTGTGTTGAGATGGTGAAATGAGGGCGTGCACGTTTGCACTGTGCCTGGCACCTCACAACTGCACGTCTGCTGCCATGACTACTGGTTATCTACGTGATGATCCGTGAAAGCCCCTTAATCCCGCCCGCTCTTAACTTTTGGCTTTTCAGACTCTGCTGGTCTTAAATCCACCCGGCGACAGCTGACGCGCTCCCGCTCCCCGGCTCCCATTGGTGGAGAGTGCGGGGCTTCCTCTCGGAGTTAAAGGCTGTGGTCTCCCGGGAAGCCGGCGGTTTCAGCCATCGCCGCGGGCTTCCTTGTGTCCGCCTTTGCCGGCGGAGCCGAAACTTCAGTCTCCTCAGGAGACACCAGGGAGACCACCAGGATGGGGCAGAATCTGGGTCTTCCTTCTGTTGAGGAGCCCTGACCCGGGGCAGCCGTTCTCAAGAGCAAGGGACCTTCGTGGGAGTACAGTGAAGCCATCCGTGCCATAAACATCTATTAAACACCTACTACGTGGTGGCTCTGTGAACGGGGCTAGGAAAAGTAATAGTACTAGCAGTACGTAATATGTATAGATCACCGTTCTAATCTTCACAACAATCTATGTAATACATCCTACAGCTACCCCAATTTTACAAAGGGAAAGGGAAACACACGTAAAATGGCGAGCCCAAAGGAAGTCCCACGGCTAGGAAGTGGCAGAGTCTGGCAGGGAGACAGGAAAGCAAACGCTGGAGAGGTGAAGCAGACACAATCACAACATATTTGGGTTTAATGCAAGAGATAAGAGCATACACAAGGTCCAGTGGTGTTTAAAAGAGGATACTGTCCTGTAGTTATAGCTTTGGGGAGGGGAGGTCAGGGAGATCTTCCTGAAGGAGGCGATGTTGAGCTGGGTTTGTAAGAAGGAATGTGAGCTATACAAGCAGCTGTAAGAAGAAAAGTGTCACAGTAAACTTTTTTGTTTTGTTTTGTTTTGTTTTGTTTTTGCAGCTGGCCAGCGCAAAGACCGAACCCTTGGACCTTGGTGTTATAAGGCTGAGCTCTAACCAGCTGAGCCAACCGACCATCTGTAGCAAACACTTTCATGCATTAGAAAGGATAGGATGGCCTAGTTCGTGGCGACACGGCTAAAAGCACCAAGAAGATCTGGATCATTGGTAAATACGGGACATGCTATGGTGCCTCCCTTCGGAAAATGGTGAAAGAAATTGAAAACAGCCATGTACACTTGTTCCTTTTGTGGCAAAACCAAGATGAAGAGATGAGCAGTGGGATCCGGTACTGTGGTTCCTGCCTGAAGACAGTAGCTGGTGGAGCCTGGACCTACAACACCGCTTCTGCTGTCACAATAAAGCCCACCATCAGAAGACTGAAGGAATTGGAAGGGTAGAGGCTCTACCATTTGAGACATCATTAGCCTATAATAAATGAGTTAATTTATATAGGGGAAAAAAAAGGATAGGAGAAGTGGAGTGATGGTTGAAATAATGCTAAAACAACAGAAAGAACCAAACCCAAAGGTTTTCTTCCTATTGGAGCAAAAGAGCATTAATTTGAACCCGGGTTAGTAAGCCAGAAGGATTTTAAGAATAGAAGACATGTCAAATGTTGTTTTAGAAAGGTTAAACTGAAAACAACATAGAGGATCCCACAGCCAGTAAACTCGTTTAAGAAATTACTGAAATATGTCAGGGTGAGATACTGTGGTAGGCAGAATAATGATTCCCTGGAAGATGTTCACTCCCTAAGACCAGAACTTTACATGGCAAAAGAAATTTTGCAGGTGTGCTTAAGGTTAAAAACAGAGTTGGGGAAATTATACTGAACTATGTAAGTGAGCCCAATCTAATTACATGAGTCTCGTAAAATGGAAGAAGAACGGGTCAGAGAAATTCAAAGTGCGAGAGGTACCCAACCTGAACCATAAGACAAGGACTGTGGGTGGCCTTTAGAAGCTGAGAATGGACCTCAGCTGACAGCCAACAAAAAAATGGGAATCTCAGTGCTACAACCACAGAAACTGAATTCTGCCAATAACCCAAATAAGCAAGAAAATGGATTCTCCCTAGCACCTCTGGAAAGTACCTCATCTTTACTGACATCAGCTTTACTGATGGGATGGGGGGGTAGGGGGTGGGAAGGAGAGTCATCTAGGTCGATTTACAGGGTTTTGGGATTAACAGGCTCAGTCAGTCATTGGTGGTGCTGCCCAGTGGAGGGAGGGACAAAGGTGGGTACTTCCTAAGTAACATACCTCTGGAGTCTTCAGTGATACAACTAAATTAGAATTAAAAGGGTTTGCACACTCCCAGCCATTCCCTCCCCCAAATAATTAGAAACTATCCCTGAATGCCCATGGACAGTGATATTTGTCAGCAACAATTGAGATATGCATTCATTTGCATCCAAATGCAGTCTACATCCACACTCATCTTGCCTTCCTTTTCCTCTTATCTCAGTGGATCTGAGCAAACCCACTCACCAGATCCAGTTCGCTGGGTCTTCCCTGAATCCTCCCTTCTATCTACAGGGGCGGTCCTCCATTAATTATTTCTTCTCTTTTATCCTCAACCTTTCAATTTCTATACTTTCCCTGCAAAGCATAAAAATGCTAAAATTAAAAATATATATACAAAATTTAAAATTCTCTATGGATCCTACCACCTTCTCTCAGTACAACCCCCTTCTCAGTACCACATAGACCTGAGAGACCACAAGCACTAATGGCAGAAACAATGCAGAGCCGCCATTGCCTCTGTTTACTTTTGCATTTAGCAGGTGGGACATCTCTGCAATCTCAGGCAACTTGCATCACTGTCATCATTTCTTCCCTTTAACTTTGGTAAAAACATAGGATTTCTCTCCCTCCACCTTATTTCATAGTATGATAATGCTTAGAAATTAGCAAGATAATTCACTTTCCTAATCGTACTTGGGCCATTTCCTTTTCAAGCTACCTCTTACATGTTTCTAGGAAGCTCCTAATTAACTAGTCCTCTATTTAATGGCTAAATATATTTTAAAACAATTGTAGCTATGTCTGGATTGATGAATCCTCTCAGAACAAAAAACCCACAAACCACATAAATCACATAAAGCAGAGATAACTGTTACTATAGCTGCATGCCAAAAATACCTCTGTGCATGCCTTCTATTTTTGCTTCTGCCCAGCTGAAGGTAAAGGAACTAACTCTAGACAAAGTCTTGACATTTTAAAAAATCTCCTGCCCCTGTTTTCTTGTGTACTTTTCTCTCTTGTTTCAAGCCTCTATTCTGCTTACTCAATGACAGCCTCCTCGTTTTGAATATAAGGAAATAACTGCATGACACTGTGATATGTGCAACAAAATTGTATGCACAAATACTCCAGGAGGAGGGAGGAACTGACTCACATTCTCTGGGTGAATGGGGAAGATTTCACACAGGAGGTTCCATCTAACTAAATCAGAAAGGATGAACTGGAATTCACCAAGCAGAGAGAAGGGCACTCTGGACAGAAGGAAAACAGACAAAAAAGGTTTAACATTTTTCAGCAGGCTACAAAGTATTGAAGCAAGGATGTGCAACTTAAATACAGCCCACAGAAATGTCTATATGGCTTTTGTGCTTTAACTACATCTTTGTGGGCGTGTACCAATGAACATGCCTGATTCAAAACACAGCTGTAATTTTACCATCCTCCAAAACCATTATCTGATTGTTCACTGCTTCAACTCTCTCTTTCCAGGCCTATTTATTTTTGGAGCATTATCATAACATCTAATCTTGTCCTTAAAGTAACCATATGAGTGAGGTAAGGAGAATAGATATTTTTCCTAATAGAAATGGAGGTGCTGATTGGGTAGGGTAGGAGAATTGTTCAATGTCATGGCAATGAGAAACTCTGGAATAGAATAAAAATCAAGGTTTTAAGATCAATGGTCTTTTCCTATTACTTTAATAGACCTCAACTCCCTCTCTTGACTATAACACATCACAAGTGGCTATACCTCCATCTTTTTTACTCTTTATACAGAATTACTTATCCTCCTGTAACATAGGCACTAAAACACACCCCTCTGCCTAAGAAAGCTTTCTAGAACTATTTGCTGTGTCAAAGCGTGACTTTATCCGCAATCATCGCCAATTGTGTTAGCCACCCTCCCTATGAAACCAGGTTGTTTATGTGTTTCCAGATGGCCACCTTCTAAGCCATTCTTCTATAGAATATATACCATTGTCGCTAGCTAGAACCATTATTTTTCTGTGTTTGAACCCCTCGATTCTCTGTCTATGTGGGTTCTTACCCAAACTATTTTCTCCTTTTTGACTATCTCAAATCTCATGTGAGCCTATCCCAAATAACACTACAAAAGGCAGTTTTGTTTTATCTTGTTTTTGAATATACAATTCTACTCTTTTGACTCCTTTTAAGTCTTTTTCTATAAATATGGCCTACATTCCTGGCTCTGTTGATAGAGTTCTTTTGAGTACTTTCATCCTCAAAATGCTAGTCCAAGTTGGGAACACTTTACCTGATTTTAAGCAAGCAAGGCTCCGATCTTAGTCCTGTATTGCTCCAAGCATAGCATCTTCCCTAGTAGGCTCTGATTCCCACCGTTCTTCTTCAATAGCCTCACTTCTTTCACTCTGATTACCAATCTTCAGAGTAAAGAGTTGGCATACTAGTTATTTTCTGGTCTCATTTTTTTTTCTCCCTCCCTCTGTTCCCACCACCTCCATAGCAATGGCCTCATGGATTTTTTTTTAATTTATTCAATATTATTATGAATTTAAAATGATCTCAGTGTAAATATACTGCCAAGATTGTGGTTGTAAGTCCCTTTGTTAAGACGTCAGAAAGATTTAACCCCCACCACCTCCATAGCAATGGCCTCATGGATTTTTTTTAAATTTATTCAATATTATTATGAATTTAAAATGATCTCAGAGTAAATATACTGCCAAGATTGTGGTTGTAAGTCCCTTTGTTAAGACGTCAGAAAGATTTAACAAGAAGATTTAACAGAGCCATGTAGACCCTGTTTGTGAAACATCAGGATTTCTAAGAATCTGAAGGTGGTATATCATAGCAATCTCATAGATGGCCCAGGGTAGAGAATAACCTATTTCAAAGAAACATGGGTATGGCTTTTGTCTAGTGAAGTAGATTAGCATTTCACATATAAGAAACCCACAGAGTCTTTAAAGCAATTTTACGTGGCCCAGGGTAGAGAATAACCTATTTCAAAGAAACATGGGTATGGCTTTTGCCTAGTGAAGTAGATTAGCATTTCACATATAAGAAACCCACAGAGTCTTTAAAGCAATTTTACTAAACTGAACCATAAAGAATGAGAAAAGTACGAAATATAAAGAGGTCTTTGAACCTTCAAACTTTTCTGGCCAGGAAACAGGCTGAGAAGACTATTCCGTTGAAAACATGAGCCACTTTCAGGGAAAAGGAAGGATGACTCAATGACTCAGAGGTTATAAAAATAAAATAAATAAATAAATAAAATAACCCAGAGGGTGGAGCAAGAGCTGTGGAGAATTACTTCCAGGGAACAGCAATATTCAAGGAACTGGTGATACGTGCTTCGCTAAATTTCACAATCTCTATGGACCAGGGACTTCTATGATTCTTATTTTCCCCTTTTGAATAGGAGATAAGTATCCTATCATTGTCTCACCACTGTATGTTTGATGTAAGGTAGGTATTTAACTTGTCTCCTTATTTCACAGCTTCTTCAGATTGAGAGGTATCACACTTAAAAAACCCCTAAAGGAGCCTAATCTACAGCTGGACCTGAATAAATGATGAAATCTTGGGGATCAGGCCTGACTCTGGTGAATTAACAGGATGAAACTATTGGATTTTTTGGTTGGGAGTGAGTATATTTTGCATGTGGAAGGAACATAAATAATTTATGAACAGAGGATGAATTGTGGCAGATTTTAAATGGACACAAGTTCTTTGACATTTTTCCCCTTAAGAGGTGGAGTCTACGATCCCCCTTAAATCTGGATGGATTCTGCATTTTTTGACCATCAGAACATGATAGAAATGACACCATGCAAGGCTCTAGGCCCAGCCTTAAGAGACTGGCAACTTCAGCTATCTCTTGGAACATTCATTCTTGGAGCCTGTATTAGTCCGTTTTGTGTTGCTTATAACAAAATATTTGGAATTGGGTGATTTATAAGGAAAATGAAATTTATCGCTTACAGTTTCTGAGGCTAAGTCCAAAGTCCATCTGGTGGTGGCAACAGTGACCCAGGGGGTCTCACACTGCAAGATGGTGGAAGCAGAGAGAGCAGAGAGAGAGCAGGACAAACTCTCCTCTTCTTTTAAAACTCTCAGAATCATGCCCTTGACCACCATTTTTAATCCATTCACTACCGTGTGGTCTTATAATCCAATCACCTCTTCAGGGCTCTACTTTTCAATTACCATAATAGGATTTCCTACCCTCTTAATAGTCACAGTGGGGGCTAAATTTCTTTCTTTTTTTTTTCGTGACCGGTAACGGGATTGCAACCCCCAGTGTTGCGCCCGCACCGCGACCGGCAACGGGATCGCAACCCTCGGTGTCACGCCCGCACCGCGCTCAACCAGTGAGCGGACCGGTCTCTATATGGGATCCGAACCCTCGGCGGGAGCGCCGCCGCGCTCCCAAGCACCGCACTCTACCGAGTGCGCCACCAGGCCGGCCCTAAATTTCTAATACATAAAATTTTGGGAGTACAATTCAAGCTTCAATGAGTTTGAGGGGAATATAATTCAATCCACTACAGAGCCCATGTAAGAAGTCTGGACTGTGTTGGACAGACCATGTGGAAAGGCCCTGAACTACATGCAGAGAAAGAGAACCACACTTGAGCTCAGACTTCTGGTCATGCCCACTCAGGCATGTGGTACTGTGGGTAAATCTGTCTTGGGCTCTTCAGACTAGCTATACTGCCAGCTGAATACACTAAGTGATCCCAGTCGATGCTACATGGAGCAAAATTGCCCAGATGAGTCATCTTTGAATTCCTGACTAACAAAATCATGAAACATTAAATTATGAAATGGTTATTATTTTAAGCCTCTTATTTAGGAGAGTAGTTGGTTACACAGTATTTTAAGTTTTGCATACAATTGACAGTACGTTTCTTGTTCTAATTGTTGCAAATCTGATCAGTGGGAGTGCTCTTGGTTTGTTCTGGCAATACAAAATATTACATGATCACTGTATTAGTTTGCTAGGACTGCCATAAAAAATACCACAGACTGGGTGGCTTAAACAACAGAAATTTATTTTCTCACAGTCCTTGGCTGGAATTCCAACATCAAGGTGTCAACATATTCAGTCTCTCCTTAGCTTGCAGATGGCCACCTTCTTCCTGTGTTCTTACATGGTCTTTTCTCTGTGCATGTACAACCCAGGTGTCTCTCTCTTGTCTTATAAGAAAACCAGTTATATTGAGTTAGGACCCCACCCTTAAGACCTTATTTAACCTTAGTTACCTCTTTAAAGGCCTATCTCCAAATACAGTCACATTGGGGGCTAGGGTTTCAACATGAATTTGGAGGGGGTGGAATGGCGGGAGACACAATTCAGTTCATAACAATCACCTTTGTAAAGGTTGTTACAAATAATACCCTTTGTATTATGATTGTCATATGGTTTACTTCTATTTATGTATAATTCCCACAAATTATAGTTATTTTTTGTTTTAAACAATAACTTTTGAAGAAATCAGGAGAAAAAAGTTTTATTTACCCACTTATTTACTGTATTTGGAGCTCTTCATTTTTTAGTGTAGACCCAAGTCTCCATCAAGTATTTTTTGTCCTTGACAAGGAAAATAGCCTCAGTCTGGTTAACGTACCTAAAATGGAGCAGAGACACCACCTCAGCTTGAGCTTTAGGCACAGTTTAACTGAAACACTCTGAAAGATGTTTGGCTGAAAGGTGCCTCCGTACATGTTTTGAGTTTGAACTAAGGGTTTCTCCATACATAGTGAAATGTATCCTAAGTCGCTGTATAAACAGACTGTAATCTAACCTATGAGTATACACTTGTAACCACGCAAATCTCAGGCTATCATAGTGACTGAACCTCTAGCCAGTCAGAGGCTAAATGCTGTCAAAATGTGACCGAATAAGGCAATGCTGACTGCAGCCAATCAGGTTGCTTCCCTCTGTCACTTCTTTTTCTCTGGCTATAAATATGACCTGCACATGTAGTGGAGTGAAGCATTCCAAACCATTTTGGTCCAGGTTGCTGCCCCATTCTAGAATCATTTACCAAGTTCTCAAATAAACTTTCTTTGTTTATCCTCAACCAGGTGGTTATTTTACTTTGGTTAACATCCTTCAGACTGAAGAACTCCCATTAATATTTCTTGTAGTTCAAATCTGGCAATAAATTCTTTCAGCTTCTTTTCCATAAAAAGGGCTTTGGTTTGCCCTCATTTGAAAGATATTTTTGCTAGATGTAGATTTTTTGTTTGACAGTTCTTTCCCTGCCACCCCCCACGCCCCACCCCAAGCACTCTAAAGGGATTGTTTCATTGTCTCTTGGCTTGAGTATAGTTTCTGAGAAAAACAGTCTAATGTATTTTTTACTTTTCTTCACGTAATTTTTCATTTTTCTCTGGTTGGGTTTAAGATTTTCTCATTGTCACTGTTTTTCAACAATTTGATTATGATGTACATTGGTGGTTGGTGTGTATGTGTTAATCCTGCTAGGGCTTTCTGCGCTTCTTGTGTGTCCTTGTTTATAGTTCTCATCACATTTGGAAATTTTTATTTTATTTTTTTGTGGCTGGCCAGTATGGGAATCCAAACCCTTGCTGCTGGTGTTACAATGCCATGCTCTAACCAACTCAGCTAACTGGCTTGACCCATATTTGAAATTTTTAAGCTGTTATATTTCAAATATGTTTTCTCCCTCTTCTTTTTTTAAGTCTTTTCTGATTCTAAGTACTTGTACCATACCACTTACATTATGCACCATTGATTGATCAATGTGCCTTTCTGTGTTGTATTTTTTTTTTTTTTTTTTGTCTTTTGTCTTTTTCCATGTCCGGCAACGGATCACAACCCT
>NW_007728118.1:134469-187414 GCF_000696425.1 Galeopterus variegatus | reverse complement strand
ATGTGCCTTTCTGTGTTGTATTTTTTTTTTTTTTTTTTTTTTTTGTCTTTTGTCTTTTTCCATGTCCGGCAACGGATCACAACCCTCAGTGTTGCCCCCGTACCGGACCGGGGACCGGCAACGGGATCGCAACCTTCGGCGTTGCCCCTGCGCCTCGCTCAGCCAGTGAGCGGGAACCGGTCTGTATGTGGGATCTGAACCCTCGGGCGGGAGCCCCGCCGCGCTTCCCAAGCGGCGCACTATCCAGTGCGCCACCGGGCCGGCCCTGTGTTGTATTTTTTTCTAATTTTTTACTCTCTCTGCTTTATTTTGGATGGCTTCAATCACCATGTCTTTAAATTCTCTTGTCTTTTCTTCCAAAATATCTAATTTAGTATTAAATATATCCAGTGAACTTTTCACTTCAGATATTTTTGAGCTCTGTAAGTTCAATATGGTCCTTTTAAACATCTCCTATATTATAGTAATGTTTTCCTTTAGTTCCTGTGCATATTTATAAGTTATTTTAAAGCCCATTTCTACTAACTCCATCAGGTCTGTCATTTCCAAGTCTGCTTCTATTGACTGATATTTCTCTGAGTATGGATCACATTTTTCAGCATCTACTTATGTCAAGTAATTTTTGATTGAGTGCCAGATATTGTTCCAAGCAACTTCAAAATCCAGCAGGGAAAATTCCATTCAGTTTTAAGTCCTGAGAATAATCCTACCTCTGCATCCAGAGCTCTGCCCTCCAATAAAAATTGAATTTTCTTTTCTGTGCTTCTTTTTTTGGTGCCTGGTTGGTATGGAGGTCCTTTTGTGTGTTTCTTATATCACTTTCCCTGCAATACTTTTTTTTTTTTTTTGGCTCCTTTAATTTTTATCCTCTCTGTTCACTATCTGCTTTCAGTCTTATCTAATCTCCCTTGGGCCTCTTCTAGTTTAGACTTAATTTATAATTTTGCCTTTTTCTTCAGTGTTGTTCTTGAGTTCATGCACATCCTGTTACACATCTTCCTACTATATATTCCTGTACGTTTTTAAGTTCCCAATTCCTGGGTTCTCTCATGAATGTAGCTGCTAGCTCAATTAATATTTAATTCAAATTAGAATGTTTTGGATACTGTTATTTTTGGAATGGTTCAATACATTCAATTTTTTTTTTTTTTTTAGTAAATTTGTATGAAGAGTTTTTTTTCATGTGTAGTAGAAACTCTTCACATGAAATTACAACAGCAAACAATCCCATTTACAAGCACTGGGAAGAATATGGAGGATTTACTCTTTATTTCAGGTGCTCAGTATTTTATTTGTAAAGTGAAGCGCACTTTCTCTTTAAAAAAATGCATCTTTGGGGGATGTCTGTCTTTTTTGGATTCTTTGATATCTTGTTAAATAGGACTCTTACTTTAATTTATTTCCTTTTTTCCCTTCATCCATTAGCCTCCAAAAATTATCACTTCCTCCCCAGATGCCTCCCTGTCTCCCAGAACTGATTTCCCAACATTTTTACATCTGCTCACGTACAATTTTCAAGCCCTTATTTTCTATTTCTCAGCAGCCAGAGTTATGACTTGGTCTAGCTCACCATTTAGAATGAGACCCTTCTTTCCTTCTGACCTCAAGTTCATACTGTATCACTACCAGAAGAACCCTTTTGCACT
This sequence comes from Galeopterus variegatus, assembly GCF_000696425.1. Taxonomy (NCBI): domain Eukaryota; kingdom Metazoa; phylum Chordata; class Mammalia; order Dermoptera; family Cynocephalidae; genus Galeopterus; species Galeopterus variegatus. The sequence goes on along the minus strand of NW_007728118.1, from coordinate 185,768 downwards.
CTTCTACGTGTTCCTCTTCCAAACAATCATTTTCTGCTCCAGTGTGGGGTTTGGAGGTCTTAGATGTTTATTTTCCAACTTACGTGTAATTTTAAGTTTGTTACATTCTCTGCCACCTAATATGCTTAGGCATGGTTACTGATTTTTTTTTAAATTATTATTATTATTATTTTTTGTCTTTTTTCGTGTCCGGCAACGGATCGCAACCCTCAGTGTCACGCCCGGACCAGACCGGGACCGGCAACGGGATCGCAACCCTCGGGGCTGCACCCACACCTCACTCAGCCAGTGAGCAAGAACCGGTCTGTATGTGGGATCCAAACCCTCGGCGGGAGCGCCGCCACACTCCCAAGCGGCGCACTGTAGCAGTGCGCCACCGGGCCGGCCCTTAATTATTATTTTTTTAAGGGATGAGTGAAATAGTTGAAATTTAGGTGATGATTGTTATTATTCTCAATTGTGGCACTCTACTCATCTATACATGAAGCTTTCTCTAATGTGAACTCTAGATGGGGCATTTTTTTCCATAAAGCTTCTCATTAGGAGAGGCCCTATGAGTTCTTAAAATACATTGGAAGTATTATAGTTTGCTTAGTTTTCTTCATGTTGGCTTACATGAAGAAATCAAGCATACATAAATCAAGCATCAAAAATATCTCAACATCAAACCAGGTTGCTTCTCAAAAAAAAAAATATATATATATATATACATACATATATCTCAATAATTCAAAGGGAAGTATCACAAGATCACGTTACTGAACAGAGCAGCTCCCAAAGTCATTAAGTCCTATTTGGAATAAAAATAAAGTTGTTTTTTTTTTCACTAACACATTCACAAAATTATCTTTGGTATTACTTTACTGAACAGGGTTTTAAGGAGTTTGTAATATTACCACCCCTCCCTTCCCTTCCCCTATGTTAAAAGTTTGTATTTATCCACACACACTTCTTTCTTCATACATATGTGCAGCAATATAAAAGACCCCAAACAATATGGCATATTATACCTTTTATTTTGTAATTTTTCTCACCAAACTTCTTTGAGGTCAATGGTTACAAATCAAATTCTTTTTAGTGGTGAGAAAATATTCCACTATATGAATGTACCACAATTTATTCAACCATTTACCTACTGATTAACATTTAGATTATTTCCAGTTTTTTTTACCCCAGTAGATATTTCAATAAATATATGTGTACAAACATTTTCGTGCATTGGTGCTTTTATTTTCATACAATAATTTCTCAAAAGTAAGCTTGTTCACTGAAAGGTATATGTATTCGATTTTAACACACACCCCGGTAACTCTGTAGCACTGGAGTGTGCCCATTTTCTTGCCTCACCAAAATGGATATTGTCACTGTCTTGACCTTATACCAATCTAATGAAAAATGGTATTACATTGGTACCTTTCTAATATTCCATTAATGAGCATGAGCATACGTTATAGAACATACGTTATGCTTGTTGACTTTTTCAATGTCCTGTTCTGTGAATGGGTTATTCACAGTTTAACCATTTAAAGTTCTCTTTGTGTACAGGGACATTGACATATTTCCCATCACTATACAAATATTTTTTCTAGTCAACTTTTTCTTTCAGCTTTGACTGTGGTCTCCTGCCATGTGACATTTAAATTTTTTGTTTAGAAAAATATGTCTGTCTGCATTTCCAATCTTTTTAAAAAGCTCATTTCTCATCCTAAGTTTGTATAAGGCTTTACGTTAAATGTGTATCTTTGTGCTGTGTTTCAATTGAGACCAATGTGAGAAATTTTTGCAACTTTTATTTTTTATATTTATCATCACAATACCGTTTTATTTTGGAAGTTTTGAGTTAAAATTGTTTATCAAGTTTTCCATGCCTTCAGTTTACTGACTCGATAGGTTCATACTTGCCATCATTGTGACTGTTATGCATACCACACCCTTCAGAAAGAAATCCTATTTTAAGATTTTTATCACTTAAGAGAGAAATTTAGCTCTTACAATGTTCTTGCAAACTTTTTTTGTTGTTGTTCTAAGATGTTGTTGTAGAGCAGTTGGGGTCGAAGGGGAGAGAGGAAGGGAAAGGGGGATAGGGTTGGAGAAGAAGGAAAGGGGGAGTCATGGTTGAAGCCCATGGCACCCCTACTCACTCTGGCAGAGGAGCCCAGGGGGCTCCCAGTGGTGGCTGGGCTGGATGTGGATGTCAGGTGGATGTGGCTGAGGCCATTGGCCTGCCCCCCAGTTCAGGAGCCTGGGGCATCACTGGGCTGGATGTGGATGGGTGGGGGGCATGGCTGAGGCCCTTGGTCCCCCCAACCCTGGCTTGGGAGCCTGGGGTGCTTCCAGCGGGGGCTCAGTGCTTATTGCTGTGCTGGATGAGGGCATTGGGGGCACCTGGCTGAGGGCCTTGGACCCTCCACCATGGCTTGGGAGCCTGGGGTGCTTCTAGTGGCAACCGGGTGGCTGTCACTGTTATACGCAGATGTTGGGGGGGCTGTGGCTGAGGCCCTTAGCGTCTGCTACCCCAGCTCAGGAGCCCAGGGGGCTTCCATCAGGGGCTTGGTCATTGCTGGGCTGGATGTGGATGTTGGGGGGGGGTATGGCTGAGGCTCTTGGCCCTCTCCCCACCCTGGGTGGGAGCCCAGGGAACTTCTCGTCTTTCTAGGTTTTATAAATGTTCTTTGGTGGTGTTAGACCTTTACTGGTTAATATCAAAATTTTGTCTCTGATCTGTGGTTTTTTTTTTTTTTTTAATTTTCAGTTTGTGTGACATAGGCTACCCCCCCCCCTTAAACTCTGCCCTGGAACTAATTTGTTGTCCTTTGCTTACTTCTAAAATGGGGGAACTTCCTGTGGGAACCAGCACTTGGGTTGAGCTAAATTGCTGCTTTGCTGCTAACTCTCTGGGGAAGGCTTTTTGTGCAGCTCAGGTTTTAACGGTTGACCTTGTAAGTACTTCTGGATCTTGTGAGGTCTGGTACACCTGGGTTGTGTGGAAACTCTGGTCTGCCCCTGAGTGTTTTCAGCAAACTGTATTCCCTGCACTTCTATATTCCTGACCAGTCTCCACTCAGTGATCCTGTGCTGACTGGGGAGCAGATCAGCTGTTCATGCTGTGCGCCAATGTTCCCCTTGTGGGCCCGTCTTCCCCACAGCCCACACACTCTTAAACACTTCCCATAGGATGGGCCATGTGCTGGTCCCTTGTGATGATGCACCGGCCTGAGTGGATCCTTTTTTTTAGTTGTCTGTGGCCCCTCGCTCCCATGGGAACCCTGTTAGTGGTCTAGCTGGCCTGGGGGACACCAAGGAACACCGAGGAACTTCATACAAAGGGCACAGCTGCGGCTTTTGCTAGCTCTTGCTCAGCGTTCTCCCCAGGGCCAGCCTTGAAGTGGCTGGAGCTCAAAATGGTCAGAACAGTCCTTTCTTTGATTGCAACTTCTCCCACCTTCACAAACTCCGTAGATCTCTCTTCCTCATCCCGTGAGCTCTAGCAGACCCAGCTTGGTAGTCATTGCTTTTAAATAGTTGTAAATTGGTTGATTGTGGGAGACGGTGATGTACCGCCCCAGGGCCAGCCTTGAAGTGGCTGGAGCTCAAAATGGTCAGAACAGTCCTTTCTTTGATTCCAACTTCTCCCACCTTCACAAACTCCGTAGATCTCTCTTCATCATCCCGTGAGCTCTAGCAGACCCAGCTTGGTAGTCATTGCTTTTTAATAGTTGTAAATTGGTTGATTGTGGGAGACGGTGATGTACCGTCTATTCTGCCATCTTGACCAGAAGTCTGCAACATTTTTTTTAGATAATTTTTGTTTTACAAATGAGGGCGGGCAAGGGGCAAAGAGAGGGCAAGAAAGGAGGATGGAGATGACTGTCCCATGGTTCTAGTGAAGAAAAATCCTATATTTCAGCAAATTGTGATTCTTATATCATCACAAAACCACATTCTCAGAAAACACACAATTTAAAAAACGTTATTTTGATGTATCCACTCCACTAATGTGGATAATGAAAATTTACATATGTATACATCATTTTATACTTAGATACACATTTGAAATATTTTTATTCCCAACTTTCCTGAATAATGTTTACCTATTAAAAAGATTGTAGAAAAGGAAGAACAGGGTATTTAGGAAAGTTATTCAATTCTCCCTACATTAACCAAATACAAATAGAGAAACTCTCCATTTGAAAAAATCACATAATTAAGTCAACTAAATTGGCACAAATATTACTTAAAACAATTGCATGCCAAAAAAATGTCACTGCATGATTGTTTATTTAAAATATTATGACTCTGGATGTAAATACATACGGCTTACATAATTTATCATTATTCATATAAACCCTCAAGTAAAATGCTTAATTGTTCATCTGTAGTGCCTTTTGCTCTAACAAGCACAATAGTAAATTTTCCATCTCACTGAAAGTGTTTAAAGCCTTTGAACCTTGATTTATGAAGAAATTACTGGAAAATAACTTAAGGTTAACTACATCAAACAATAGCATTGCGTGCAATGCTGTCATAGATTTCTCCATGGCAAAATAGTCACATATTGTTATTACACAATTTACAGGTACGGGTTATTATGTGCATATAAACTCTCTACATAATAACAGTGTTTTCACTGCAACTTGCTTAACACATTTAAAATTATGAAATACAATTTACAAAATCTTTAACAATATACTTTTAAGATAAAAGCATCCTGAGGATATTACAAAATTCATTTTACCAGCCCTTCATTTCCTTGCTTTATTTGACTCTTTAATTTCCAAGATAATAGTTGTCCATATTTTATTACATAAAAATTCTCGTATTTTATAGTTTCTATTAAACAAAATATATTTAAACTAAATAGTACATAGTTGTCCCATAAACACTCCCATCTGCCTCCAGTCTCATTGGTTAAAATTAAGTATTTATCAAGTTTTCCATAATTCTGAATCAGAAAAGTTATAGCACAAAACAGACAGAAATAGGATTAGCACATTTTAGAAGCATTGTGCATTTTTAATATTTTGGTCATATTTTATAATAAAATAATATGTTTTGGCAAAAATAATAAAATATAAGGTTTAGTTTATTTTCTATTAATGGTAGATCTGGAGAGCATTTTATATTTTAAATACTATCGATTTAATTTGACCGTTTTCATATTTGTTTCTAAAAACACTGTTATAAGGTTTTCAGAATTTTCAGACTAAAAGCACCTAAAAAATAAGATAAAATAAAATTTAAGTAAAATGTTTGTTTGATGCTCAAAAATTCTTTGCCAAATTTACAAACTTACTTTTAACTGTCTTATACATGCCAACACAGAATCTTTATTGCCTGCTAAGACTTATTTGACCCAGTGTAATCTTTAAAATAATCTTGGAAGTCTTAAAATTTATTTCAAAATTAGGATGGGATTTCAAAATCTTTTTAAAAATGAAAAAAAGTTGCAAGAAAAGCTATTATTCTGGTGGCAATAGTTGTTATGGCACAAAAAGACATGAAAAGACTTGTCGTTTTTGCTTATATATATATACAAACTAAGTTCAAGTAAGATGTGTAAGATATATACATATATCTTACACATATATATATATACACTCACATACATATGCACACATACAACTTAAGCTTCGGAGGGAAAACTGATGAAAACTTTACATAATGAGCCATTTGGCTTATTTAATCACTGAAGTCCCAATGACAGTTTTAATAAAGATATTATCTACTTGATTCTTACCCAAGTATCACCCTATCACTAATAGAAGAGTCTGAGATGTGTAAGTCTGATAAAGGAGTGAGCATGTGGTGAATTAAGTAATGAGAATTATGTACAATTACCTTTACATAAAGAGTATTTTTACTGTGAAAGAAATTCATGCAGACATATCTGCCGAAAAGTTTATCAACAAGAAAACAAAACTCCTTTAACACTATGACATATTCATTATAACACACGATAAATATGTATTATTACAGCATTACTTATATATTCCACATTAGGCAATATAATCTAATTCTGAATGACCTTGTTAATTTTTAAGGCATCAGTGCATCAAGGGCAAAGCTCCATAAAATAAATATGAAAACAAGAAAGCATTAGCTTATCTGTGGCATAGAGAGTGATCACTATACATTATATCTGTTTGTCACTTCCATGAAACAGGTGATAAATCATATACGTCTTATTGTGAAAATGTTACAGCATAAATTTTACATCATTTTTGAACACTTCATTTAAGGGGCTAAACTGATCCGGCAATATTCTCATTTTCATTGTTCCATCAGCTCCACAAGAGAAAATGTGATTTGCTGGCCCTGTCTCAATTTGCATCACTCCAGTTCCAATATTCCTAAAAATGGACTGCCGAGCATGTTCATTGATAAAAGTGTGGAGAAGACTAAAGGTAGAAAGACTCCAAATCTGAAAGACATTAAGAACAAAATAAAAATTGGGGTTGATGATTACCTTAAGAATCCAAATGAAAATTTTAGGGCTGCTTTCCTGTGCAGATAAGGAATTTCCAAAACAAAGACTGAGAAAAGTCTGTGTAGGCCTGAGATCATAACACCTTGATTCTGCATAGGAGGTTGCAATTCAATTGCTTTTATGTTATTAAATACTTAAAAATCCATTGATTAAGAGAGTAAGGTATTATTAACCCTATATTGGAGTTGAGAAAACTTAGATACAAAGAGGTTAAGTGTACACCACTACAAAAACTTGTAATAGGGACTACAAGTAAGGTTTCCTTTCTCTCAGCAGAGCTTTTGCTGTGTAGTTGTATAGAGTGTCCCCTCCCTATAATATCAAATACTCACCAGGGGATTGGAACACTTGAAAAGAGGGAAGTACCTGACATCGAGAGGCCCTCAGACCAGGCAAAGCCTTTATCTGTATTTTTAACTACAAGATAAAGTCAATTATCAAGGCTTCAGGATACTTAATTTACTAAAATTTTCTATTTCCAGCCCTTACTTATCAAAATAAATGTGTGTTTCTAAAGTAAATTATAAGCAACTTCAGTTATGTGAAGGACCTAAATGCTTTCAGGACATCCATTTTAGGTTTAGGAAAACCAATTTATTCCCTGATTTTATAGATCACTTTTTTGTTAAAAAACCTTTCTTTCTCTACTGAAAGAAATTCATTAATATATACTATCCTGGATATAAATTTGTTAAATTGTGGCTTCTGAATACATTCTATATTTTCAAATCTTTTTTTAATTAACCTCAGATTAAGTTAAACAATTAACCTCAGAATCAGAATACAAACTAAACAACTAATCTAAAAAAACCCCACAACCTATTCTAAACTGAAGGTAGTCCAAATAAGAAACTAGCTTCAAAGTGAAGGAAAAAATTCTGTTGGTATATGTACTTGATTTTAAGAAAAGCCTTTTTCAAAATTCTACAATTCTAGCTTTTCTGGCTGAGAATTACGAAAACAATTTACTGGTTCTATCAAAGAAGTCCATCTTATTGCACTAATATGCTCATTAGTGCTTAAGTTAATGAATTCTAAGAAACTAGACTCCTCAAGCATAGGGTTGCTGACCAGTAAAATAACATAGAAACCAGTCTAAACTGACTTACCCATTTCCAAATGGGGCCAGATGACCCTCCATCAAAATCACTAGATATGTGTTATAAAAATGCAGATTCCTGAGCCTTAGATTTATGAAGTACTTCTAGGGTGGGATCCAGAAATTTGTATTTTTAACAGCTGCTTAATGTTTTAAACAACCTCTCTAAGTTTTAAACACAATGGAGTTTGAAAAGGACTGCCACCTAAAGGGCTTATCCAGGTACATTGAGAATTCTTTATTTAGGCACTGAGTGACTGGAAACTGATGTTATTTATTTAAAAATGGGGAGCAATGTGGGATAAAAGGAAATGTCAGTATATTTCTCAGCACCTGAAGACTGAATTCAGTAAATTATAACTCTCAACATTAAGTCAAGACTGATTTTAATATCTAAAATATGTTTGCATCAATGAAAAATTTAGTTCTTTAGCATTAATTTTTAAAAAACAATTGATAAATAGAAAATTTTACTAAAATATGTTTGCATCAATGAAAAATTTAGTTCTTTAGCATTAATTTTTAAAAAACAATTAATAGAAAATTTTTAAGAAAATTTAAACATCTCATTCATCAAAAGATGTATTAAATAGCAATTAGTATTGTTGACTCTAAAAGAATTAATATTACTATTACAGGTATTTAAATGTATCAATATAATTAAAAATCTAAGGTGTCTGAAGATATCATAATTCATTTTGTAGATACTGTGGCATCAACTGTATTTACCTTTATATTGCCTTCAGCAGATCCTGTAACAAAGTACTCTTCAGTTGGATCTATAGCCACAGCTTTAACAGGAGAGTCATGGCTCTGGAAAAGCTGCTTCTGTTGTCTTTGAAGAAGGTCAAATACACAAGTAAAACCTTTTCTGCCACCTGATATTAGCAGCTGATGTTTTGGAGCATATGCTAAAACTGTGGCTCCACTATCATGGCAAGTAAAAGCTGAAAGTGAAAAGAAAAAAAAGGAAAAACTATTTAACAATTAAAGAAGCAAAGAAGCAGACTTCTGGCTTTTGGCCAACATTGTATAACGGACCAGATTTGCTCTCTTGGGAATTAAAAACAATTTAAAAAATCAAATGAAATACAGAAAACAATGATTTGAGGCACTAGATATGAGGCAATGAAGAAGAGTGATATCTGAGAAGTGTGAAACAAACTGGACGAGCCATACTACTATCCTAGCTTATTGCTTAGAGAGAATTTTCTGGCCATGTTAGTAAGTTCAGCTGGGTTCCATATCTGGCCATAGCAGAAAACCACATAATTCACAAGGTATTAGGTAGAGTACTCAGAAAGGTCTGCCTTGGTAGTGGGGCAAAATTAGCTCTACACCAAATACTGCCCTTCCCCTCCCCCCAATCCAACTGTTTCCAAGTAACTTAGCCTTGTCCCAGAACAAAGCTCAAGAATATTACAGAATACAAAAACAATCAGCACCTAATAAGTTAGAAGTCACAATGCCTAGCGTCTAATAAAAAATTATCAGGAATGCAAAGAAGCAGGAAGATATAAACCCATAAGGAGAAGGAAAACCCATCAATCAAAACTAACCCAGAAATGACATAAATGACAGAATTAGTAGATAAGAAAATTAAAAGTCATTATAACTGTACAGTATATGTTCAGAAGTGGATTAAAGACTGAGCAAGTTAAATAGAGACATGAAAGATCCAAGTCAAAATTATTGAGATTAAAAACTACAATGCTCAAGATAAAAAATAGCCTAGATGGGATTAATAGATTAAATGTTGTGAAAGAAAAGATCTGTGAACTTAAAGGCACAGCAAAATATCAGAAATATAGAAATACAATTAATATTGTTCTTTAAAAATGTCTAGCCCAATAAATTTTAGGAAAAAAAAATCTGTATACAGCTCAAAGAGAATATGGCATAATGAATGAGGATCTTGGAGTTAGACTGCCTGGGTTTAAATCCTAGCTGCTGTCTGGGTTTAACTCCTAGTTGCTTTCTGAGTTTAAATATGTATTTTAGGTGAATTATTTATGTAAGTCTCGGTTTCATCATTAGTAAAAGAGGAGGTAATATCTCCTACCTAATAGGTGATAGCCTAACAGGGTTGTGGGAGGATTAAATTAGTTAACATATGCAAAGCATGTACAGTACCTGGCATATACAAAATTTAGTTATTATTACTTTAAGAAACTAAATAAAACTAATTACAGAGATGGGATTTTCAAAGTTTACCAGCACTTTGAGACATAACTTTCCCACAGTAAAATGCACAAATTTTAAGTGTATACTTTGTTGAGCTCTGACAAATTGAAACATCTGTCAGATCAAGATCTACAATATTTTCATCATCCCAGAAGGTTCCCTCATGCTCTTTCATAGTTAATCCTTCTTCCCCACAAAGGCAATCACTATTTTGCCTTGAATCCACCTAATTTTGCCTGTTTTTGACCTTCATATAAATGAAATCTTATGGTATATATTCTTTTGTGTCTGTCTTCATTCTGTCAACGTGATATTAATCCATATTGTCCTATGTATCAGCAGGTCATGCTTTTTTACTGCTATTACATAAATATACCAGTTTCCTGTTGGACATCTATATTGTTCACAGCTTTAAATAAAGCTCCTAAGAACATTCCCGTATAAGTCTTCTTTGTAGACATGTGTTTTCATTTCTCTTGGGTATAAATGTAACAACGGTACAGCAGTGTAACAGTATGTACTGCTAGAGCATGTGTGTGTGACTTTATTAGAAACTGTCAAACAATTTGCCAAAGCGGTTGTACCATTCTATACTTCTATTAGCAATACATGAGGCATTCCAGTTTCAACAGTATGTACTGCTAGAGCATGTGTGTGTGACTTTATTAGAAACTGTCAAACAATTTGCCAAAACGGTTGTACCATTCTATACTTCTATTAGCAATACATGAGGCATTCCAGTTTCAACACTACAATTCTTGAGTCTAATTTGGCCATTTTGGTTTACACAGCAGTATCTTACAGCAAATTTAGTGTGCATTTCCCTGATGACTACATATGTTGAGCACCTTTTCATACACTTATTTGCCATTCGGACATTGAGAAGTGGGTAACTTTTAAGTCTTGAATATATCATTTCACTCGTGTATCATGGTGTTGTATCTAAAAAGTCATAACCAAATTCAAGTCACCTAGATTTTTTCCTATGTTTCCTTCCAGAAGTTTCAACATTTTGCATTTTACGTGTAGATCCTTGATTCATTTCGAGTTAATTTTTGTGAAAGGTGAGGTCTGTATCTAGGTTCCTTTTTTTTTAACATGTTGACATTCAATTGTTCTAGTAGTATTTGATGAAAAGACTATCCTTTCTCCATTGAATTGCCTCTGTGTCTTTATCAAAGATCAGTCTAGTACATAGATGTGGGTCTATAACTGAGCTATTCTGCTCCATGATCTATGTGTCTATTCTTAAGCCAATACCACAAAATCTTGATTACTGTAACTTTAAAATACTAAGTCTTAATATCAGATAGTGTGAGTCTTCCACGTTTGTTTTTCCTCAGTATTTCATTAGCTATTCTAAGTCCTTTCCACTTCCATATAAATTTTAGGATCAGTTTATTGATACCTAAAAAATAGCTTGCTGGGATTTTGGTTACTACTGTGTTGAATCTATAAACTTGGGAGGAACTGAAATTTCAATAACGTAAGTCTTCTAATCTGTGAACATGGAATATCTCTTCATCTATTTAGGTCATCTTCTTTCATCACTTCTGTAGTTTTCTGCAGAAAGTGATTCATATTCATATTCCTGTTCATATTGTTAGATTTATGCCTCAGTATTTAACTATTTTAGGTGCTAATGTAAACAGTAATGTTTCTTAAATTTCAAATTGCAATTGTTCATTGTTGGTACATAGAAAGCAAATGACTTTAGTACATAGAATTCATATTCTGTGACCTTGCTATACAGTCATGCATTCAACAATGGGGATATGTTCTAAGAAGTATGTTGTTAGGTGATTTTGTCATTGTGCAAACATCATAGAGTGTACTGACACAAACTTAGATGTTATAGCCTATTACACACATAGGCTATATGGTACAGTCACGATAATCTTATGGGACCACCATCATGTATGTGGTCCACTGTAGTGCATGACTTTACTCGTGCATTAGTTCCAGGAGTTTCTTTTGTAGATTCTTTGTGGATTTTCTACACAGATAATCATGTCATCTGTGAATAAAGAGTTTTATTTCCTCCCTTCCAATCTATATACCCTTTGTTTTCTTTTCCTCTGTTATTGCATTAGCTAGGACTCCCAATACAATGCTGAATAGAAGTGGTGAGAAGGAACATAATACCAGATAATATCTGATGTTCACAATGATGACCTGTGGCTATCAGATTCAAAGAAAAGACAAATGATTTTTATATTATCTATGTCCCACTGTTCCTCATCAAGGTATAGTTAAGAGTTAATTATGTATATTGCATCTTTTTGCTTTCAAACTGCCCTCAGGAGCAAAATAAACCTTGCAGGCTAATAAATATGTGTCATTAAAAACAAATGTCTTTAAAAATCATTTTTAGGGCCGGCCCGGTGGCGCACTCAGTAGAGTGCGGTGTACATACACAAATAGCAGAAGACACTGAATTTTCTTGAGCACAAAGAAAACTTATTTCTACTATATAGAAGTATATGTAAGGAACATGTAAGGAATTTCTATAAAAGATAGGCTTAAGACTCCATAGTCTCACAATCCTGTTTCTACTGCAAAGTGAGGCCTTACAGATTAATATAAAAGCTCAGCAACTTCAGTGGGCCTTGATCTCAGAACTCAGTTGCATGAGGGAAGCCAAAAGTAGGGTGGGGAGATGGGGAAAGGAGGAGACACTTTCTTGTAAACTTAGCTTTTGCAGGGGGGTGGCTGCCACTTACCAGCTATTGTTCAACTAACAAGTCTGAGTCTCTTGTTTTCTTTTTGTGAAACAGTGATTATATCTACCTAATAGGGCCATGATGAGGATTAAATATTTTAACTAAATAACATGGCCAGTAAATAACAGTTCCTTTTTTTGCCTCAAGTTTTCTTGATACATAGGGACTAATATGGAGAAACATTCATTCTACTAAAAACCAAATCCTTTTCTCCTACACTAAAGTCATAACATCATATTAAAAATATAAAAGGAATAAATTTTATTTTTAATGGTACCAGAATTTCCCTAGCTTTACAATTAGTACACTAAAAATGCTCCAAGTAAGAAACAAGTCTTTATAATAAAAATGTCTAAAGGCAAAATTATAAAAACATTCTTGAGACACAGGGACATAAAGCAAAAAAAAAAAAAGTTCAGCTATCCATACATACACATACTTCAATTCCACCTATTATCTCTTACCTATTGTCCGTTGAAAGACCAGCTGTAGCTATCAAAGAGGAGGAACTAACGAAGACAAAATCATTGGCTGTTTTGTTATGACACTGCCAAGTCTGGAATGGTTATAAACAATAAATGTTACTGCTGTCACTAAAAATTTCAAAATCAGCTAATGTATTATTTAAAAAGAGATCATGTAGTTTATGACTTTCCTAAAGCCTTTCAATCTTTTCCCCTTGAACTTTAGAAAAGTTACAATAGTAATACAGAGAACTTTCATACACCCTTTTCTCAGATTGAGCAATAATTTATATTTCGCAACATTTATTTTGCCTCCCCTCTTTCACAGCCATAGACACACACACACACACACACACACACACACACACACACACACACACACACACACACTTCCCGAGCTGTTTAAGTAGACTGCGTATGTTACAACCCTTTATGAGGGCTTTGCTTTTGTTCAACCAAAAGTTCAAAAAGATAACAAGCAGGTTAAACTGCAAATGTTTCCTTTAGTATAGTAAGTAAAAATTTTTGTCTTAGGAGAAGACAGAAACAAGGATTTTAGATTATCTTAGACTTAATTAACTTTGTTAAATTAATTGACATCATGTATTTTTCAGAAATATTTAAACTTTTAAATAATTGTTTAAATACATGAAGAAAAAATTTACTAATATTCACCCAAAATAGAAAATTTATTTCTCAATATTCCACCAAACAGTAACTTAAGAAATTATGAAAGGTTTAGTCAATTATAAAAGCTTCCAAGTTATGTTTTATTTAGATATTTCTCCTTAATAAAAAATAAATTTTTTAAGTATGCCAAAATCACCACATAAAATGTTTTTCATTTGAGCCTTTTTCCCATTTCCTGGAACACCACTGTAGCTAGGTTAGATGATGTGTCCTTAAAACAAACAAAATCTACATTCATCTCCAAAAAATTATGTACACTTTTAATCCAATTTACCTTTTCAAAGATTTAAAAAAAAGAAAAAGGAGTCCCTTAGAGAACATAAACCTGCACATCTAAATCTGTTGGTCTAATATGATAAAAAATTAACATTTGTCCATGGTACCCTAACTAACCTTCCCTTGCTTACCTGCTTTTACTTAGATCAGTACTGTATTCTAGCATTTAACCTTGGGCAAATTACCAGAATATTAACCTATATTCTTTATTTCTTCCTGATAAGTAATGCTTAGTCCTATAAAGGGCTTCATTGAAGAGTATATTAAATATAAATTCAGTGTGCTGTAAAGCAGTAGAAGGTTCATTAAGCTTGTATTAAGTCTGAATAGAGATGTATCAATATTTTGTTAAAAAAGATATGGACAAGAATATAATACTACCAGCTACAGGATGTCCTTTCTATTTTGTTAGTTCATAAAGGATAATTGCAGAAAAATAACCAGACGTATTGGTTTCTCAATTATTCTATTTAAGTGTGATGCCCACTGAAGCTTAGTGAGGTTAGAAAAGGGCTTCCAGTAATCTACAGGAAGCACGGGTCTCTGGAGGTACCAAGTTGGTTCAATACAGGTTAAATTCCAGATTACCAGAGATTAAGGATTTTGATGCTTCACAGAGTAGTTTTCACTTAATACAAAAACAGGAGCTTGCAGTAAAGTGATAGAGTAGATAGGACTAGATAGATCTTATTAATTGGCTTTAATATTTCTCACCTCAAATACATATTCTTGGTTTATTTAAATTAAAAATTCAAACTTTATTTAAAGGTAGGAATTCTTGGCTTACCAGGTATGGTTTAGGCATGCTTCCAGTAACTGGACAACATTTCCAGTTTGTTTGATACAAACTTAAATATCCATCAGCATCAACTATTCCAAACTTAGAGAAAAAGAATAATTAAAAGTGTTTAGTATAAATACAAAAGCACATATTTATCCTTATCATCACCACAACATCCATATTTTGACTCTTAAACATTTGACTGATATGAAGTTTGACTTTTTTCTTAACCTATGTATAGATCCAGTTCAGAAAAACATCTAGCTATTGTTTAAAAAAATTCCAGGGTTGACATAAAGGAAACTAACATCTGGTATCCATTTTATTACACTAACCTACAGAATACTGGATTAACACATTAAGCTATATGACAAGGCTTGATCATATATGAGGATACTTCAAAAAGTTTGGGAAAAAAGAATTGAAAGATAATACAAATATCTTCACGAAGTACCCTTGTATAAGACAGAAAACTTTGTTCATTTTGAAAAAGACAAGATAAGGACTTCCAGAAACATAAAATAAGAAAAACATATACACAAGAGTAGAAAGTAAAATGAAATAAGAATTATCATAAAAGAATCCCACTGTAGGAACTCAGGGCAACTTTGATTGGTAAGACAGCAAGATAATCCAATAAGAGAGTATGTGATACAAAGATGGCTAAAATTTTTTTTTTCCTTTTTGTCTTTTTTACTGACCGGTAACGGGATCGCAACCCTCGGTGTCACGCCCGTACCGGGGACCGGCAACGGAATTGAAACCCTCGGTGTTGCGCCCGCACCACGCTCAGCCAGTGAGCGGGAACCGGTCTCCACATGGGATCCGAACCCTCGGCGGGAGCGCCGCCACGCTCCCAAGCGGCGCACTCTCCAGTGCGTCACCGGGCCGGCCCATCTAAAATTTTTTTCATTAAATTATAAAATGATGCATGCTTACATAAAGTATATAAAACAAGGGCGGGAGCGCCGCCACGCTCCCAAGCGGCGCACTCTCCAGTGCGCCACCAGGCCGGCCCATCTAAAATTTTTTTCATTAAATTATAAAATGATGCATGCTTACATAAAGTATATAAAACAAATATCTAGTGACTCCTTCCCTCCCCTGCCTCCAGGTCTAACAACTATTAACAATGTGATGTGTTTCCTTCCAGATTTGTTTCTATGAATATTCAAACACACATACAGCATTTTTAAAAAATTAGGACCATAATATATACTCTGACAATTACATTTTTGATTTATTATAATCATCTTTCCACATCAATACCTATAAATCTAGTTCATTTTTGTGCTGTGTAGAAATCACACTGTATAGTTAGAAGTATTATAATTTAAAATTTTCCCCTTATAGACAGGTTTCAATTTTCCCTATTATAAAAAATCCTGCTTTGAACATTCTTATACATACACCCTTGCATAATTATATAGCATAGATATCTAGAAAGGGGAAAGCTTTGTCAAAAACCATCATTTAAAATTGACAGATAAGCCAAAATTAAATTCAAAGCGGTAATATAAATTTACATACCCATTTTTCTTACACAATAATCAACATTGCAATACTACAAGTTGAGCATCCCTAATCCAAAAATCTGAAAACCAAAGTGCTCCAAATTCTGAAACTTTTAGAGTGTTAACATGACACTCAAAGGAAATGCTTGCTGGAGCATTTCAGATTTCAGATTAGGGATGCTTAACTGGTATTTTTTATTTGAATAAAAAATAATCCAACCTGTATTAATATTTTATACAGTGGGAAAAAGTCTCATTTTAATTTGTATTTCTTCAATTATTAGTGAGGGTTATTGGCTATGCATAGTTTTCTCTGCAAATTGATTTCAAGTCCTTGTCTACTTCTCTATTATTTGTCTTTTTAAAAATGTGATTGAGGGCTGACTGGTTAGCTTAGTTTGTATGGGTAGGGTTTGGAAAGTGAAGGGTTTGGATCTCAGTACCAACCAGCTGCCAAAAAAATAAAAATAAAATAAAAATAAATTAAAATTTTAGGGCTGGCCAGTTAGCGTATTTGGTTAAAGCATGGTGTTGTAACACCAAGGTTAAGGGTTCAGATCCCCTTACTGGCCAGCTGCCAAAAAAAATAAACAAATAAATAAATAAATAATTTATTTTAAAATGTGGCTAAAATAAATTAAAATTTTAATTTATTTTAAAATAATTTATTTTAAAACAGGGCTAATATTAGGAATATTAACCTATTGTTTCTATATTTGTTACAGATATTTTTCCACGGTCTATTCCTTTTTCTAATTTATCCTATGTTTTCTGGAGTGGATCTAACTATGTTCTTCAGAAAGGGCATATACATAGAATGTGTTAAATCTCTGCATACCTAAAAATGTGTTTATTTTGCCATCAAATTTGAATGATGGTTTGAATGGACATCAACTCTGCTCCCATTCCTTGTCCATCAGAATTCTGTGGATATTGCTGTATTCTCTACTTGTAAACTATTTCTGATTAGGCCAATCTTGTTAATTTGGGGGAAGAGGGAGCTGTAAATAACCATTTTCACCCCCATTCCTTCCTGAAAGCTTATAGGAGTCTCTCTTTACCCTTGAATTAAAAAAAACCAAAAAACAAATAATCAAGATGTGTGCAGGTATCTGTTGTTTCTCAATATTCCTGTCTAGTACTTGGTAGTTCCTTCTTCTTACAAAATTCTATTCTTTGCTTTGGGGAAATATTTATCATTCCTTTGAATAATGCTTTTATCCATCATTCGTTCTTCTTCTGAAATATTTCCTGAGTTATTTTCATCATGAGATAATTTCTTTTTTGGCGGGTAGCTGGCTGGTATGGGATCCTAACCCTTGACCTTGGTGTTATCAGCACCATACTCTCCCAAGTGAACTAACCAGCCAGCCTGGATAATTTCTTAATTTGTGCTTCCTAAGCACAAATTTAATTTTCAACTATTTCCATTCTGCTATTCAGTCCTTCCAATGGGTGGTTTCCCCACTGACCCCAATTTTGGGGAGTATGTTTTTAATTTCCAAGAACTCTTTCCTGTTCTCCTACTGTTCTTGCTTCATACCAGCCTGCTCTTTTTTTATGAATGTAGTATCTTCCTGAATCTCTCTGAGGAATTGTTCTTCACGTCACTTATTCCGCTTAATGCCCCTTTTCAGGCTCTTAGTTCTTCTGAAATTTTCACTGACTTCTGGCAGTCCATTTCTATTCATATTTGACAATGAAATTGATCAGCATTATTGTGATATGGTGTGGGTTATCTCTTCCATTTACCCCAGCAGGCTTCCCTACTAAGGGAGATAGCATGTTTAGGTGTTATGCTACTGGACTCTATCATGGCTAAGGTGAATGAAAAGTAAAGTCAGTTGCCTACCAAAGATATTTGGGCAGGCAATGAAGAATAATTTGTTGTGCCATAAAATAGCCTGTGTGGAAGGCTGTAGCGAGTGAGTGAGAAAGCTGAAAAATAAGTCAGAAGGTCCTGAATATCATGTTAAGGTATTTGGCATGAGGAGTCTTGAAGGATTCTTGAAAAAAAACGATATGATCTCATGATATTGTAGTTATGTAACTATGTTGTTTATTATATAACTTTGTTGGCAAGATGATATACTAGAGAGATAAGGGCTGAGGTACAGAAACTAGTTAGCAATATAATATTGACAAGCAAAGTAGAAAAACATATACACATAAAGGACACTGACAGGGAATACAACTGAAAGTACAGTAGAATTATAAAAGCTTTTGCACTAAATATCCTTAATTTCCCATTAAGGAGAAAGGAATGTTGTTAACTGGTATTAAGAAATGAGTTCTCAAAATTTTGATTCATGACTACATGAAACTACATTAACTTTTGTGAAATGGAAATGCCATCTGGCAAACATGGTAAACAAAAAAGTTGCAGCATACAATGACAGGAGTCACATGTGAGGAGGGTTAAAGGTTGGAGATTGAGTGGAAAGGAAAGGCAAGATGTACCATACCTAGCAAAGCATGGACCTGAAGACAAAGAACAGATTTATTTACCCTTTAATCATTATTTAATGTGCTAGTCAGATAGTAGGGGCAGAGAGAGGCAGTTTGAGGAAAGTAGGATTATGGGAAGTGAAGACAGTAAAGGATGTTCTAGAGAAGGATTGGCAAACTTTTTCTTACATGCCCATATAATAAATATTTTAGTCTTGCCAGACGTAAGGTCTTTGTACTCCTGAACTTTGCTGTTATAGTGAGAAATAGCCAGAGAAAATAAATAGTGAATGGAGTAACTGTGGTCCAATAAAACAGTATTTATGCATTTCTAACAAGCTTCCAGATGTTACTTGCTGCTTAGTGCTGGATCATACTTAGAGTAGGTTCCAGAGGATAAAGCAAGTGTGAGCATTTACTAATCAAAAATGCACAATATAAGGTGGATCTATAATCATTTGGTCCTTAAGAACCATTTAAATAAATTTTAATAGACATATATAGAACATACTTCCAAGAAAAACCAAATGAATTTAAGTATTCTTTGGGAGGAATTTTTAAAAAATTCATATAGATTAATATTTTATTATTAGCCCACTGAGCTGTTCTCTCCAGAAACCCAAACTAGTAATGTTTATAAACCACCAACACAATCAAGCCTTTTTACCATTTACATTTTTATACACTACCTTATTTCCCTGATAGTTAAATCTCATTCTTGTAACTCTTGAATTGCCACCAGATCGAAAACAGGTTATTTGTTGAGAATGGCCCCATTCAAACATTCTGACACTTCCATCTTGAGCTCCTGTCAGATCTGCATAGTAAGAGGCAAACACTGCAAATTTATTTCAAGAATCTTTGGGAACATTTATTTCTTAATCCAACGTGGAAATCTTTATGGAAAAAACCTCTATGAAATGAATCACAGTCAATTTATATGAATTTACCTTTGTATGAAATTTCATTTGAATACTCTTCATCATAAAAAAAGATATGACGTACTTTCATTTGACTAAGAACATATCCTCAAACAACAGAAGCATTTAAATCAGATCTCTATAAATGATGTTTTCCTTTAAAATTATCTCAATAATGTTTAAAGAACCTTTAATAAATAATTTTTATGATAACCACTTACTATAACATAACAGATTCTGGGGATTGTTAAAGAGTCCATTCTTATACTATTAATGCTTAAATCTATACGTTTTTCTCTGAAAAAAAAAAAGTGAGATTACAGAAGATTTTTGAATGCTATGCTAAAGAAAAAAATTATTCCTAAAAGTTATCCTGATTGACCTGACATCTCAAATGTATGTTATCTGTTGCACTGAGGAATATTAGCAAGCTAAATGATTACTAATTCTTCACTTTACCATTTACTATTTGTGCGATACTAAGAAACTTACTCTCTCAGACTATTTCCTTCCTGTAAAAGAATAATGATATCTAAATCACTAGACAGTTGTGAGAAGTAAATGAGATCATTTTTTTATATAAAGCACTCAGAAATATGCCAAACATATAGCACTCAATTTATATTAAGTATAATTATCAGTATTTATGTGGGATGATAGTAATGAGAAATTATATTAATGTATACAAAACATCTAGCACATTGCTAGTCAAGTTTCCCTCATTCTTTACCAAGTATTTAAAGTAAATGAACTTCAATTGTTTTGAAATACTTTACCACTAGGCAGAGGTGGAAGGCTGGGTAGAATTTTTTGAGACAGGGAATGTTAACTCTTTCCTCTTTTCCCCCAATATCCTTGCTTAGCTTAATCAGAAAAATAAATTGGGCTAGCTATGTTTAGAAACCACTCAAATTTTTCTAATATTTATGGTGTTTAAAAAAACTAATTAGGAGGCCACTAGGCCAAGATGACTCCAGTGCCTTGGGTTCCTATATGAGCAAATCAAAACCGAACTGAATGTAAACAGAAAAAACTTAAGCTTAAGCAATCTAATTTCTAAGAAACTGCCAACTAACCTCTAACTAAAAACTTTCCACTTTAACCAATCAGATATTCTCTTTGCCTTACTTCCTCAAACACCTTTATAAAAGTTTTCCCTCTCGCCACTTCAGTGAAGTCCTGAATTGCTTGTGATCTCTTGCCGCCCATTTCATGAGTTTGAGCTGAGAGCTGAAATAAACTCATTAAAATTTTAATGTGCCTAAGTTTATCTTTAAAAGTTTTGATGTCAGAAGAGGGACCTGAAGGAGACTCCCTGATGATGACCCACAGGAGCAGCAAGTAACCAGGCACAGGTACCCTGCTCAGCCCCTTGTGCTCACATCATCTTGCTGCACATTTGGTGGTCACCTCTGGGAGGTCCCTCTCAGATATGCGCTCTGCAACTTGTGTCCTGAGCTCTCTGACTTCCAGACAAGGTCTGGAAGTCGGACTGGCTCTGACATAAACTGGACTGGGTCCAGTAGGAGGCCTCAGGCAGATAAGGTTTGGGGAAGACAGGTAATTATGGGTCCATATAAATTCAAAGAGTCCAGAATTCTCCATCTAGAACCACAGATAATTTCATGCATAAACATTATGAACCCAGAACCTGCGCTTTGCTAGAGAAATGGATAAATCTTACCAGAGACAATTAGAATTAGGAGTCTACAATAAGGAAGTTTAAACTTAAAGAAAATCACCCATCTATGGCGTATATTTGAAGAAAAGGCATCTCTAATGCCTCAGAAACAATGCATTTTTTAACTGGTATACAGAAGCTACTAAAAGACTAAATGAATCAGATATTGCCTCTCTAGAAGACTACTTACAAAAGAAGTGAGAAACCTTAAGTTTCCCCCCTGTCCCCCACAAACACTAGTAAAAAGTTTTGGCAATCTGGGTGAATAGCATTGTTCCTTCAGCCAGAAACACAGTTCAGATCCAGATACTCTTTCTATATAACTAGTGAGTTTGGTATTATTGTACCTGGCACATGGCTAAAATTTTAGAATGAAAGCTATAGCATATGCTTCTGTATGTTTATGTGTGTATGTATTTTATATATGTGTGGCATTTTTCTACCTCCAGATGGTATTGCCAAAATTAATTTGTAAAAGAGCTCTAATAACTGGTTTAAAGAAAAATATAAATTAAGTGTTCTTTAAACTCTTACAAAGATAGGTACTAACCCAAATGTTTTTTGAGTACACATGACCCAAGATGATCTTTGGTAAATAAAAGCTAATTTAGGTTTGCTGGTTTAATTAGAGCAGGCATATTTAATGGGTTGTCAGCATTAAATATAATGCAACACACAACTTTTATTTTATTTTACCTGGGTTTACTAGTCAAATAAGCTCATGTTATCTCTGTTACATAATCTGGCAGCAAAAAAAAAAAAAAACCCCACAAAAACAAACAAACAAAAAACTTGATAATGGCTAGCCTTGTTTGGTGTTATATCTACTTAAAAATAGCTTTCCAAATCCCTTTAGCAACTTATATATACCCTTACAGTCTGTTAAATTAAATAATGTATAGTAATTGAATATCTAGACCATTTCCAAATAAGATAAAATATTGAAACATTAATTGCTGAACATAAGCTTATCTACTTTTGGCTTCTTATTACAGAAGAACTAAAGATATTTAAGTCTGTTAGTAAACATGCCTGTGCCACATTAAAAACCTGTACTAGGAGCAAGAACATGCTTCCATAAATTATGAAAATGTATATTGATAGATTTGCCAGTCTATATAGTGCTGCTGTGACAGTGCACAATTGCTTATTTCCTAGTTTTCACTAATAATTAAAATTATTAAGAGTGGAGAATTCTAATTAATATATGTAATTAAAACTTCTAAAAATAATAAAAACAATAATGCATGTGAGGAAAATAAGACATGTTTTTAGTAAGTGAAGCTATGAGGTATGAAGGATGTGTTTTTGTTAAGGGAAAAAGATTAATTTCCCACATCAGGAAAATTAAAGAATTGTTCCACAATGAGAAAGAGAAAAGTCTAGGACAAAATCTGAATGAATATAAGAAAGTTGTAGAAGGTTTGTGGAAGAGGAGTTTTGAAAAGGAATTTTACATATTGTCAAGCTGGCTAAGATTTGAATGGATTTATATATGAGGGGTCTTCAAAAAGTTCATGGAAAGATTCATATTATCCTTTAATTCTATTTTTCCATGTACTTTTTGAAGTACACTTGCATAAGTTATTAAAAGAATGCTGAGTCTTAAGATCAAAAGTACATTGGTACAAAGTTTTCTTGCAGCATTCATTTACTGCTGATAAAAGATTGTGGAAGGATTTTCTTTACCTTTTAAGTAATCTGACTAGGAAACCAAGATTTTGTGTTATATCAAGATAATTTCCCATGCTTTATGCTGTCTTTATCAGGTCATCGACCTTAAAACAATTGCGTCTTCTCAATATTAAAAAAGCTAAGGTTTTGGGGACAACTATATAACTTACTGTATTTGCCTTTGAAATCTTTATCAATCTGGTTAAACAAATAAGTATTATTTCACAGTATAACCTATGATCTTATTTTAGTCAAGTATTTTAAATTGTTTGATATCTTTGACAAACTTTCCAAAATAAAATCCTAAATTCTTTTTGACTTGAACTAATTTAGGGAGTTTTCAGAGGGTCCCTGGGATATCGCAAAAGAATTTGTTCTCTTTCCCTATAAAAAGAGATGTTAGACTAATTAGGGGTATTTGATATGTTAAATTGCATGGGAAGCATTGTCAAATAAAGGTGTGTATAATATTTTAAAATTATATTTGTATTGGTATATATTATTAAAATATATTCTAATAACAGAATGTGTTCCAGAAAGTGTAAGAAATTTCTAGAAATCTGATATGTCCTGGTATAATTTTATCAACCATACTTTCAGTTATGTAAAACACTGTATGTCACAGAAATAATCAAATTTCCTTGTCAATTGGGTCATTATGGTAATAAATTCTCATCAGATCTTTAACCATGGCCGTGTTAACTCTTTTATCATTGACAGATAATTGTTTTACTCTGATGCTTTCCTGAAAGCTTTTGCAAGCAATTATAACCCTAAAGTGTTCTGTCTTGAAGGAAATTCAGGAAAAGACTCTGAAAGATACAGATTTCTGATAACTTTAATACCATTTGAATGGTAAAAAATTTCAGAACGCTAATGAAAATATCTTATGAATTAATGAAATTGCTAACCAAGATGAAGAACAAGAAATACATGGGACTGAATGACCTGATGAAGAATTATTATGACTTTTTTAATGATTTTTTTTTTGTTTAAAACATTGCTAGTTTTTTAATGTTTTATTTTCCATATTTAAGGAAGCCTTTTTCTTTTCTTTTCTTTTTTTTTTTTTGTCTTTTTGTCTTTTTTTGTGACCGGCAACGGATTGCAACCCTCAGTGTTGCGCCCGTACCGGACCGGGACCGGCAACAGGATCGCAACCCTCGGTGCTGCCCCCGCTCCTCGCTCAGCCAGTGAGCAGCCGGTCTGCATGTGGGATCCGAACCCTCGGCGGGAGAGCCGTCGCACCGCTCCTCGCTCAGCCAGTGAGCAGCCGGTCTGCATGTGGGATCCGAACCCTCGGTGGGAGAGCCGTCGCGCTTCCCAAGCGGCGCACTGTAGCAGTGCACCACCAGGCCGGCCCAAGGAAGCCTTTTTCTTTTCTCTTAAGCTACCTATACCTTACAGAAATTTCATAAAGTATATCTTTGTGAACAGAGATGAAAGAATTACCTTTTCTCCCTACCTAATTTAACCAGAATTCAGAAGCTATTAATGAGTATTCTTATTTTCATGACAATATAGTTATTTGCATATATTCAAGAAGAATCTGTGGTCCTTGTAACAGGACATAACTGGAAACATTGGTTATATTACCACAGCTTTGACTGGAGTATCATATTTGAGAATGTGCATAAAATCATATATAACCAGATAGGAACTAACAGTTCCTTTAAGGAACTAAGGGTTGAATTTATGAAGCCAATAAAGCACTTTGAAAATAAAACAAAAAACTGGCCTTGTATTGTACAGACACACTCATAGTTCCTTACATGGTTGCCTTACAGATAAGTAATGACTATCACTTGCTGGCAGGCCCAGGAATCCCAGGATATTTTGAAGTCCCGAGAAGAAAGGAATTCCCCCAAATCTATCAGATTGCACTTGGAGTCAGATGACAAGTCCTTGGCTTGGCTTCCTAGCCTTAAGAGGTTTTTAAAAGTCTAACCTGATATTCCTTATTAATGTTCCAGCAAAGCAGACTTCTAAAAAGCCTATATGATAATCACTATTCTTGCTGCATTTATGTAAACGATTGGGCCAAAGCAAGAACTTTCAGCCCCACCAACCTCCAGAAAAGGGTAGAGGAGAGGGCCAGGGATTAAACTCTATAAAAACTCTTGAACAAGTGGATTTGATGAGCTTCGTGGTTGATGAGTGCATCCATGTGCTGGGAAGGTGGTGCATACTAACTCCAGGGGAACAGAAGCACCTGTGCTCAGGCTCCTTCCAGATCTCATAGCCCTTCGTCCTATGTATCTCTTCATCAGTATCCTTTATAATATCCTTTAAAATAAAGTCATAAATGGAAGTAAAGTGTTTCCTGAGTTCTGTGAATGATTCCAGCAAATTAATCAAACTCGAGGAGGTGGTTGTGGGAAACCCAAATTTCTAGCTGGTTGGTCAGAAGTACAGATGACAAGCTACTACTACTGCAAGTAAAGTGTTTCCTGAGTTCTGTGAATGATTCCAGCAAATTAATCAAACTCGAGGAGGTGATTGTGGGAAACCCAAATTTCTAGCTGGTTGGTCAGAAGTACAGATGACAAGCTACTACTACTGCATGGCACCAGAAGTGAGGGGCATACTTGTGGGACTGAGCCTTTAATCTGTGGGATCTGATTCTACCTCCAGGAGACAGTATCTTAATTGAACTAAATTACATGACAAACAGTATTCAGAGAGTTGGAGAACTGCATGGACTGGAAAAAACCTACACATCTGGTGTCAGAAGTGTTCTGTGTTATTCCACCCAGAGATTACAAATGCCTTAGGCTAATTTCTAAAAAGTTCTTCAGAGGAGAAGTCAAAAAGTAGTAGCTTATAATGACTGACTTTTTAAAAGATTTATTTCAAGGGAAGAAAGGAGCTATTCTGAGGTATCTAAACTTCTGAGCAAGATTTTAAAAACTCCTATCTCATAACATTTTCACTACATAAAAAGCACTTATTATTGAACTGAATTACTACCTGTGGGACTTATTTGTGACACAAAAAGATAAGCTGAAAAAAATCCAGTGATTCTTTTAATTAGCTTTTAATTTTTCAAGTCTCTTATCTGCCAGTTGTAGTAGTTTTCTGACAGAGAAAGTACTTATCTCTCAAGACAGCAGTGATTTGATGTTACCTAATGCCTCTGAAAGTAAGTCCATTAATCGCCTTTGAAGCTGGGGGTCTCTTTACTTAAATTTATGGGCTTGAAGTAGAGGATATTCACTATAAACTACTCACCTGTCAGGACACATGCTATAGGACTGAGAGAAAATGAGATCCCTTTACTATCTCGAGAAACCTCCAAACCCTACTGCATAGAGCTAAGGATAGTTTTAAGCAATGCCAAATATTTCTTGCTGTGGGAATAATATTATTTAAACTTTGTATATAAAATAGATTTTGACTCCTTACTGTACAGGCTTCATGACTGTTAGTTCTCACTTCACAGTAAACTTGTGAATAAAAAATATGTACTTCTAGTGTTATATAAATTTAATGTGATTAAAACAGACTAATCGTTTATATTATTTTATACATCTAGTATAAGTAACAGAAGTTATTCTCTTCAATTTAAATATATAATTCTCTTGAGCCCTTTTTTGGACAAAGTATACAGCTTTGATAACAGATACAGCACTTATGATTAAGCAGAAAAGAACACTGATTTTGCCAATTGTGTTTTATAAGAATATCTCCCATGAGAAAAAGTGGTAAAAATTTTTTTAGAGGCTATTAAATTGGAGGGACATAAATACCTCTTAATTAACATGCAGTATTCTTGTTACTATGTGGTAAAACAACTTGATGAAGGGCACAACTTAAAAATCATATTTTAAAAACACTTGGAATATTCACATACCAATATAAGTATTGATTCCAACCCACCAATTAATCAATACCTCTAAAAAAATTCCCTATTAATTAAGTTCTTGGTTAAAGAAAGAGAAACTTCCAAAATTCCTAAGACTCACTGAAAGCAAATATATATCTTGCCTTTAAATATAAGAACTTACCAATGACCATTTCCTGTGCTTACTGTTAATCTGTTCGATAAAAGACAAACTGACAAAAATTAATAAAATACAAACTGATTATGATGAGGTTTAAATGATCAAGGTATGGTTCTGGTCTATGTAATAAAAGATGGCAATGATCCTATTAAAATAATAATCAACTACGACTTAACATTGTCTAAGGAGTTCAGAAATGTTCAAAGGTAAAATGTGCTAACTTACATATATGCAGTCAAAATGACAAAAATTTATTTCATTAAGTTAGCTTTCTCTTTTAATTCAGAGAAATTTCTTTTGCTATTGTCATCCAATTTTAAAATGAAGATTTTATTTATTAGTAAACATTCTCTACAAAAAAAGTAGAATAAATGCTGTCTTTCAACTGAAACTAAAAGCTCCCCATAAATTCCTTATAATAAAAATTACCAAAAATAGATATAAAAATAAGAAAGAATAATTGCTAATTGTCATCAACTTACAGTAAGGAAGAGTTGGATGAGAAGTCATTCTTCTGACATTATTAATGGCTTTCTTAATCATCTGGTAAAAAAAATTATTTTATAATTACAATAAAAAGCAGGATTAAAAAATTGAATTGTGACACAAAATTCAAATAGCATTTATTTATTTATTTTTATGTGATTTCATAACTACCATTATGGGTGCTAAAAATACTATACATAATATTTAATAGCACACGTCTTATATTTAAATGTGCATATGTTTTCTGCATCACTAACTAGGATTTAAGAAAAAATTCCCTTCAAGAATTTAGTCTTCCCTCCTTTCTTGCCAATTCTTTTCTAATCCCATTAAATTTATTAGAACAATCCTGAGTACTATAAGGTTAAAAAGACAGACAGAAGCATTTAAAAATAAAAGAGGTGAACAAAAAATTAAATAAATTTTTAATTGATAGTTTGGAACTATTTACTCATTTTCAAATCACACTTTTAATGGTTTAACTAGCCTGCCAAATAAAAGTAAAATAAATACATGTAATTAAAGAGAAAAATTTTAATATATAGAACATTTCCTACTTATACAGCACCATAACTACAGTTAAATGTTGTCATAAGTTTGTTGCATGAGTCTCAGGTAGACTTTTTTGTTGTTCTTTGTGATTTAAAATTATTTAATAAGCTTAAAGTTGTGGAGAAGATGGGAAGTTGGTAGAGAGGAAAGGGATTAGGCCAGCAGAACTAGTGTGGGATGAAAAACCTGAAAGACACATATGGATGAAGTTATACTCCAAAACAGCAGAGGTTGGTCATAACAAATTCTTTTTATTAGTAGTATTCATCATTTGATAAAACGACAGGATTAAGAAAATGATTCATCAACTCTCCACAAAAAAATAAAAACCTGCTGAATACTACTTTTGTTTAGTAAACTTCACATTTAAATCCCACGTTGTTTTATAATAAAGAAATGCCTAAAGTTTCCTGTTTTTATCTTTATTATTTTTTTTCTGACTAAAGTATCAAAGGAAATCATAAGTAAAAAAATACACACAGGGTTAAAAAAAGTTTCTGAAAGCATATGTAGAACATTATAAGACAAAGAAATCATTAACTATTTTAGAAGATACACATATTCTATTCTATTGGTGTCTTTTTCTTGAGGATAGAGTAGGGCAATCCTAATACTTTTCCCAAATCACAATGATCCCAACTAAAAAGATGTCCATCTAAGACTTAGATAAAAAGAAAATTCAATTCTAAAACGGATACCAAAGGTAGATTTATAACACTTTGGAATATAAACAAATTTTTCTGAACACCTACTACATGTCCACTGACATTCTTGTTAGTGATTGTCAATCTACAGGCAAGCAGAACCCAAGCTCTCAAAAAGCTTACATTCCAGAGGGTATAAACGAGACAACTAAATAATGAATAGATAATTTTAATAACTGATAAGTGCTACAAAGATGATAAAATGAGATAATAAGGTAATTGGGGTAGAGTGGGTAGTGGCAAAAGCCTTCACTAGGGGAGCCAAGGAAATCTCTGGTAATCTGAGTTGAGATCTGAATGGTAAAACAGAGGGAAAGAGCATTTTAAACAGCAGGCAAGGCAGAGGCTTTCACAGGACAATAAGCTTGATGCTTTCAAGAGACAAGAAAGAAACCTGAGTAACCAGAGCAAAGAGAATCAATAATGAAGGAAGATGAGGCTCCAGAGGCAGGCAGGGGCTAAACTTATAGGACTTTAGAAGCCATGTTAAAGACTTGCTACTTTTTTTATAGTTGTGTTGGGAAATTTGAAATTTTTAAGGAGGGAAGTGACAATCGCAATGATATTTTAGAAAAGAGTAACTGACTGTTATGTTCAGAATGGAGAAAGCAAGAGACCAGCAGGAAAGCTGTTACAGGAGAAACTGTATTGTATTCTCTAAAGTTGGAGTTGGAAAAAAGTGCATATTATTTCTATTCATATCATTTGTACACTCTCTTTAAGTTCCCCGTTAAAAGATCAACAAGTCTTACAAATGAATTTTAACATATGTGTCAAATGGAAAAACATCTAATTACTATTAACCAAATCATTTTGTGTTTAATCCTTAAAACACTGCTATTTAAAATCACTGAACTAAAGGGAACAGAAGGCTTTAAAACAAGCTCTATCAGAAATTCAACACAGTGACCTGAGTTGAATCACTTGACCTTTCTGGAGCTCAAGCTTCACCTGAAGAATTGTTAAGTAGGAGTAAATAACGGCTACAAAAGATATCACAAAGAATTATAAAGTTATACAAGCTATAAAGAAACTACATTAAGTACAAAATATTATAAGATTTTATTAAAGATGACTGAGCCTTCATTGACAACTCACCCATACTGATTAATGAAAAGGAAAGCATTCTACAGGACTCAGGAAATTTTTAAAAACCCTACCACCTTGAAAGCCTTTGAAAGAATAAATGATGCTGGGTCTCTTTGATTTTGTGTATCAATTCCAACACCCTAAGAATCGATAAAGGAAACTCTTGGTGGTATAAATATGGATCACATCTTAGGTAACCAGGGCTCCAACAGATCCTCCATCACTACAGAACAACTGTGTTTCAGTTCATCTGCTCATTAAATTTGCTTAACTAAAAAAAATATATATTTTTTTGTTTAAAAAAAGTGTAATACATTTGTCTCAGCATTAAAAAAAGTCATACTGGGCCATCACTACAGAACAACTGTGTTTCAGTTCATCTGCTCATTAAATTTGCTTAACTAAAAAAAAAATATATTTTTTTGTTTAAAAAAAGTGTAATACATTTGTCTCAGCATTAAAAAAAGTCATACTGGGCTGGCTCGGCCGCTCCCGCCGAGGGTTCGGATCCCATGTGGAGACCGGTTCCCGCTCACTGGCTGAGCGCGGTGCAGGCGCAACACTGAGGGTTGCGATCCTGTTGCCAGTCCCCGGTATGGGCGCGACACCGAGGGTTGTGATCCCGTTACCGGTCAGTAAAAAAGACAAAAAAAAAAAGTCATACTTATTATGGACACAGNCTGGCTGAGCGCGGTGCAGGCGCAACACTGAGGGTTGCGATCCTGTTGCCAGTCCCCGGTATGGGCGCGACACCGAGAGTTGCGATCCCGTTACCGGTCAGTAAAAAAGACAAAAAAAAAAAGTCATACTTATTATGGACACAGTTGTTATCCATTGTTGATATCCATTAAGAGATATTATCTAGACCAGGGATTGGCAAACCTTTCTTATAAAGAACTGAATAGTAAATGTTTTGGGTTTTATGGGCATATGGCTTCTGTTACACATACTCAATTCTGCCACTATAGCATGAAGGCATCAATAGACAAATATAAACAAATGACCATGGCTGGGTTCCAAATAAAACTTTATATATAGATAGACACTGAAATTGAATTTCATATAATTTTCATGTGCCACAAAATATTATGATTTTTTTCAATCACTGAAAAATGTAAACACCATTCTTAGCACATTGGCTATACAAAAAAAAACAGGTGATGGGCAGATCTGACCTACGGGCCACAGCTTGCTGAAGCTTGATCTGGACCTTAGGTTTCAAATAATTATTAATTAAAATATAGCTTTTTGGTTTTTAAACAAAGCATATTTTTAAAATAATTTTTTGTTGCCCTTTCAAGTGAAAACATTATTCCTCATTATCAAAATTTACAATTTCTATCATGTAAGACTTACTAAAAATTAAGGAATTAAAATAAATGTTTTAAATCATCCTTTATCCATTAACCTAGAGAGAAAAATAGGACAGTTACACCCAAACTTAAATGTTTTTAACTTTACATACCACAGATGCTCCTCTGCCAGTCTGTGTACTACCAAGCCATGGCATGTTAATTGGAGTGCCAGGATTGCTATGTGTATATGGGGTTGTACCTTGAACAGCTGTTAAATCATCATGAGCATGTATAACCAAGAAATCTTCTGATCTACAAAGGAATGTCAACCAGAATGAAAACAACCCATCAGTTGTTTCTCCTTTACACTTGAAAGCTCTAACATTTGACTTTATATTTTACTTTAAAATTAATTTTCCTCAGCTATTACTCCTAACTCAGACAATGACTTCATACCACAATTTCCATTGCCTTCACGTACTCTTTGCTAACTCTCAATTCCCTTCTTTAAAGCTCCTGCTACCCCTGGTTTACTCTTTAGCACATTAGGTTCCACTCAGCTTACAACCTAGGAGTATTTCTTTAAAGAATCTTCTGAAAGTTATAGTTCAGTGCATAAAGTCATTTGTACTGCAATGTTATGGAATTAAAAACATGTGTAAGAATACCCTTTGGTTTCCATTTCTATATCATCATCTACCCAAGTATAGATCTGTGTAGCCAGAATTCCAGAAACATCCAGTTCTTGAACATCATGGCTGGAAGCAATCGCTATGCAGTTTCGATTTGCCTGAAAAGTAAATCATACAGTAATTTTTAAATAAAGTGTAACAAGTTTATGGGCTACTTCTAAAGATAGCAACTACAAAATAACCTCTAGAAATGATAACTAGAGTACAAAAATATAGCAGTTACAAATTAATATTTTAAATTAATTTTACCAATTAAAGTTTTATTAAATCATAAGCTCAAGCATAAAGATATGTTTATGTTCTAGGAATTCAGGTATATACAATAGAAAGCCAACTAAATGGCAATACATGTACCACTTTATTTCCTCTTCCAGCACTGTCTCTCTAATCTGCTAGAATGTTATAATCTCCCTAAGATTTGCACAATTCAGAAATGTGGAGGAAGATGTTGAAGAACATAGGAATCCTAGAGGGTAGAGATGAGGGAGATAAGGAACTCCAAACTAAAGACATAATGGTGATTTATTCAAAGAAATATCACTTTCTCCTAAAAAGACTTTCAATCTAAGGCAAGAAAAACCGAAGTGGGAAAGGATCACAGAGAAAAGGGGCACGAGCAGAAAAATAGTGGGGGAAATATGCCAGAAGAAATCATAGATGTAAAGTTGGTTGGATTAAATAACATAAAATTTTAAACATCTACAAATAAAACAGACATCTCTAAAACAGAAAACAGGAAGATATTGACGGCCAAGAGAAAATAGGATTAATATTACTATTATGTAAAATGCTAACACAAACCAATAAGAAAAAAGTTTTCTGTAAGAAAAGCATATAACCAGACTGTTGGGAAACAATTCTCCACGGGTCGCTCCAATTCTGCATGTCTTGTAAATGAGTGAGTCACTGACTACCCTTTGTTGTGCAGTTTCATTTCCAGGATGTTTGTATAGCTATAGTGTCCCCATCCAGAACAAAGGGCAGGTATGCTTACAGTCCATTAGAATAGATTTGCATTCCCTAAACACAGTGATCCCCTCCTGTAATGTAACCTCCTCTCTGCGCAGGTATTATCTGGCCCTCTTCCTGTCACTCTGTGGGAATTGTTGCTTAGGTAACCAGTCTAAAAATGTTGATATTCTCACTACTGCTGCTGCTGTTAGAAACAAACTGTCCTTTGAATCTGATGCAGGAATCTTAAGTCTTCTGAAAGCATCCATTAAACTGTGAAAGCTAACTTATTAGTTTGAGTTTAAGGTAAAAATCTCACACCATAGTCCTTCATATAAATAGTTCTCAACTAAACAAACGGAAAAAAACTGAACCTCAATGGTATTTTTCAAAAGTGCAATTGAAGGCAAAAAGTGTTATTTCTAAGCTACAAATTTAGCAGGGACATAAAAAATATCAAATTTGGGGAAATAAAAATTAAACAGGTACACTCATATACAGTGAATGAGAGACTTTACATATGTGGATGTCTATTCATTATTAGTTACTTATATACTTCCTCAATAAAGAAAAAATTTAGTATGTTTTGTAGCACAGAATATTTAATATCATATTTTCTTCTGTGGAAACCACGTATTACTGTAAGGTGTAGACAATAATTTTGTATTTGACAAGTATATATCATGTTATATAGATATTACAACATGAGAATTGCCTGGCTAAGGGGCTGATTCCAGATTTCCCTTCCTCAAACAGAACTCATCATTGTTCAAGGGTGTTTGTGAGAGAAATGAGACAAAGGACACAGGAAGATATGAGGACAGAATGACAAAGGAACTATCTAGGAGAAATCAAAGAGAATACAGGCATAGCACAGGAAGATGGAGAACCAACTAGTGAAAGAATTACTGAATGCGTAATGTCACAGGATATATATTAAAATAACATTTAAAAATTATTTTAAAATTAGGAACACATGAAAAAAATCCTTTAAATATCCTTAGGAATACATGAAAAAAGATATACATATATACCCTTTAAGTAAGGAAAGAAAAGGAAACGAGAGAGTAAGCAGAAGACTAGAAACTATGCAGTAAGGGGAGATAGAAGGTAAAAATAATTAAGACAAATTTCAACTTTGGACTACTGTACCTAAGGCCACTTTTTAAGTGAAGAACTACAGACATCTCTAAGGAGGATAATAAGTGGAACATACTAGTTGGGAAGCTGCCGGAGATGTAAGTAAAAGAGGGAAAATTTCTGAGTCACATATACGCTTAAATTCTACCAAATATTAAGAAACACATTCAATATACTCACATAAGGAATAAAGAAAACCTTTTTTGGGGGGGTTTACTGCTATATATAATGTGCTATATAAATTTTAAACCTATTTCACTTATTAATACTTCATACTTCTCTGTGTAGTAATAAAACATTGTTTTATTAGCTACATGTCCAAAATTATATAATAAAATCATATTACCAAATAAATATAATCATTTTATAAAATAAAAAAGCTTATTCAGACTGCAATTTAAGGAGAGAGAAGTAGCTCTGTGAAAGAGAAATACTGATACTGAATAAACTGATAAAACAGAAGACATTCTGTAACTATGAATAATCAAAGAAAAATATCTATGTACTCACTCTGTTAACAGCAAAGGCAGTAATAATATCAGATTCCTTATGAATAATTCTTGCTTTACCTCCAGGATATCCCAAGTCTGCTTCTATCTAAAAGGATGGAAATACAATATAAAAATATAGTGATTTTAGTAATATAACAAATAATATATGACAATATATCATTTAGTACTTGCATAAATTATTTTTAAAAACTTTTTAGATATTTCAATTCCAAAGGTACTACTTAGGTTAATTACCCATATAACAGGGGTAATTTAAAATTTTTTAAACTTGCTTCTTAAAATATAAAAAGATAGCTGAAATAACACAACTTCATTAATTGGTTGTCTTTCGAAGCTATATTGAATTAATTTCAAAGGATCAAGACATTCTAATTATTAAAATAAGATTTATTTACTGAGTTTCTTAGTATTGTAATTAATAATATTTTGTAAATATTAAAAGGTCAGATGGTAAATATTTTAGGTTTTGCGGACCACAAAGGGTCACAGTTGTAAATTCCCTTTTTTCTTTTTTAAAAACCCTTTTAAAATGTAAAGACCATTATAGCTCATGGAAATACAAAAATAGGTGGGATTTGGCCAGCTGGCTGTAGTTTACGGACTCCTGGTCTAAAATAACTTTCAATTTATACAAGAGAAACTTAAGACCCAAAAAGGCATAGTAGCTGTAAAATCGTAATTCAATGTACTTTAGATGAGGGATATATATTTGACCTTCAGCTTACCCCAGAGAAGATGTATACAACATCTTTGAACTCAGAAGAGAATAGTATATAAAGACACCATTTACTAAAATAAACAGAAGTTGAAAAAAGGAGGCAATTATTGAGTTGAAAATGTTACTTAATGCAGGATATTATTTCATTTTTCTCTATCCTCCCTAACCTTCAATCGTTTAAAATAAATTACAATAAGGTGTTTCACAGCTCATTGTGATATGCAGAGATTATTAATCTGAAATTAGTATATGACAAATTTACCTTCTGCAAAATTTAGATAAAAATATCACCAATGCCTACCCACTGACCACCAAACTGAGGAGGGTTGGCAGTATTTTTAAAAATGGCACCTAAGATGACTGTTCGACTGCAGAGTTGAAAGAGACTTACAAGTTAACTATACCAAAATACCCCTATGCAAACAAAGATTACAGTCACCAATGTAAAGATGTCAAACATTCTAATCTAAAATATAATTTGCTTACAAACATAAAAGAATTTCAGTATTTGCTAAACATTCTGGCTCATTTGAGGGTCAACTTGTCTTCTACGGAAAATTTTAGCTCTGGCTACAAGAGGCCCATCATCCAAAAAGAATATACAAGTCAAATTCTATAACTTGATGGCAAAATCCCACCTTACCCACCTATCTGCCTGGTACCTAAAGTATACTAAGTATCCACTACTAGGTTTTGAAGAAGTTGGAGGCAGAAACAGATGATAGTTCCTTACAACAGAGGAATGTGCTATTTGCTGGTAATGGTTGGATGGGGGGTGAGGGGGAACATGTCAAACTTCACTTGGAGAGCTTTTTCAAACTTTACATGTACCAGGAAAGCTCCTGCAGGCATGAACTTCAAAAAAACTTCCTCAATATGGGAATACATTTCTGTCCTCTCATTATCTAGACTTACTAAAACACTGTTTCTCATTGTGTCAAGATGACTTGCATGAGAATCAACTGAGTTGATTTTTTAAATATGAAGATTCTGAACTCTATGTCAGACACATCATCAGAATCCCACTGGAGGTTGGGGAATGGTGGTTGGTATCTTAAGAGTCTTAAGCACATTAAATTTGAGAATGACTGTAAGCAGTAGGAGACTAAGACTGGAGAAATAGGCAGAGTTCAGGTCACACAGGCCTTAAAAGCCATAATAAAGAGTTCAGATGTTATTCTAAGACTGAGAAACCAACTGAGAATTTTAAAAATTCTGGCTGTTGTGAGATAAAACATAAAAGGTGTGAGAATGGCTGCCAGGAAACCAGTTAAGAGGCTACACTACAGTAGCTAAAGTGAGAGGTGATGGTGGATTTAATTAGGGCAGTAGAAATAGTGACTATAATAAGTGATTGGAATTGGGATAAATTTAGTTAACGGACTGAAATTTTAGCAATCTCCGTGGACTGTGCTTGAAATAGTACCTAACTAAATTAGAGAAAAGGTGATATCTGGTGAATAGGGAAGAAAGTCCACTGGGGAAGGATCACAGAGACACACAACTGAATTGATAATGTTTTATTTCTTACACTGGTGGTTTGTTCATGGTGTTTGAAACATTATTCTTCTTGAATGACTTTAAAGACAACTCTTTAAATGAACTGTGTTACATTAAAACATATTTGCTCATGCTAATGAGAATGAGAGGTAAAAATTTATTAAGGATAAGAGGGACTGAAGCAATGTCCTTGAGGAGGTAAGAGATGACATGATCAGTGCATAAGTGAAATATCTGGCCTTTGATAAAGGAGTGACAGTTCATCCACTGTTAAAGGAGGCAGAACAAAATAGCTGCATATAGAGCAGAAGTTAGAATTGGTGGTGGAAAGATTAGGCTAAATCTCTGCTGACTGCACTTATTTTGACAGCAAAACAGTGATCTGTGGGGAGTGAGAAAGAAATATTGGAAGTTTGAGAAAAAAGGGAAAAAGTGTGGAGAATGAAAAAGAGAATAAAAAACTAAATTTACTACAGGGTAATTTATTATGATTACAGGGTAGTTTTAGATTAACTTGGTATTTGTGCTCATACATTTTAATTGAGGCAAGCTCCATGGTTTGTGTTTTTCCTCCACT
Organism: Galeopterus variegatus; assembly: GCF_000696425.1. Taxonomy (NCBI): domain Eukaryota; kingdom Metazoa; phylum Chordata; class Mammalia; order Dermoptera; family Cynocephalidae; genus Galeopterus; species Galeopterus variegatus. The sequence continues at coordinate 148,607 of NW_007728118.1, read as the reverse complement.
CATGTTCATCTGCTTGGATGCAGACATAGAGTAAGACAAAGAGCTGGGTTTTAACAGGTTTGGGAACATTCAAGGCAAGTACGGTATAGGAAGAACAGGGCAAAAGGGTTGAGGATGTTTGCATCATGGAACCTAAGCTCAGAAAGGAAGGAAGTGGGGACACGAACGATATGGTCAGCTAAAAACAGAAACAACTTGCATGTGCTACTAACAGTTTTATTTGCTAAAGGCCATATGACATAACATCATAGTAAAAAAAAAAATCACAATAAATATGGTTGTAAAGGTCTCCTAAATACAAAGTTTCAAGTCATACTTTAAAAAAAGACCTTCTTTGATTGGGATGGATATATGAGGAAAAAAGAATCCAAATCTTTTAGTGCTAAAAGAGATTAAGAGATTATGCAAATCAAAAAACTAAACACAGAATTACCATATGATCCAGTAATTCCACTTCTGGGTATATACCCAAAAGAATTTAAAGCAGAGACTCAAATGGATATTTGTACACCCATGTTCATAGCAGCCTTATTCACAATAACCAATAGATGTAACAACCCAAATGTCCACTGACTGACAAACTAATAAACAAAATATGGTATATACATACAATGAAATATTACTCAGCCTTAAAAAGGAAGAAAATTTGGACACACGCTAAAATGTGAATAAACCTTGAAGACATTATGCTAATGAAATAAGCTAGTCACAAAAGGACTATTCTACGATTCCACTTATATGAGGTACCTAGGGGTAGTATAATTCATAGATACAGAAGAATGGTGGTTGCCTGGAGCTGGGGAGCTGAAAAAACAGGAAGCTATTGTTTAGCAAGTATGGAGGTTCAGTTTGGGGAGATGAAAAAGTTCTGGAGATGGATGGTGGTGGTGGTTGCACAACAATGTGAATTTTTGTATTTAATGCCATTGAACTGTACACTTAAAAATGATTGAACTGATAAACTTTATGTTATTTATATTTTACCACAATTATTAAAAAAACAAGAAATTACACAAAAACAGATATGAATAGCGTTTGTATTCCACAGAGTTCCCCTTAGGAGTGGAAGGAAAGGAGGTTAGTTATAATAGGCTAACTCCAGGATTCTACTACCATTTCAATTAGAGAAGTGGCAGGTTTAAAATTATCAATCCCAAATTTACATGTTAGTAAAGGAGGTTCCAAGGGTGAATAAGCCCAAGGTCACACTGCATATCTATGAAAAGCTGAATTGAGACCCTTGGTCTCATTAGTGATTTTCAATCACTAGCACCTTGTACAGTGTAAAGCTGTATACTTAGAATGCTTCAGAACTCTAATGACATAATAAAACAGACCTGAAGTAAAATGAGGTCTAAATACTATCAAAGGCATACCTGGAAGGAAATAGGAAGTAATCAACTGAATATGAAATGAAATTAATACACAAAATACTTGAGGATATATATAAATACTAAGTAAGAGATCATTTGGTTCCCAAAATTGTAGCAGAAGAATTAAAAGGATAAGGGAATATTATGAATAACTTAGGCCAATAAATTTTGACAACAGAAATGGAACACACAAATTTCCTGAAAGACGCAAACTATGAAAGTTTACTCAAGAAAAAATAGATAACCTGAATTACCCTATATCTGTTAAAGAAATTGAATTTGTAGTTTAAAAACTCCAGGATTCTACCAAAACCTTAAGAAATAAATAATAACAACTACACAAATTCCTAAAATTAGAGGTGAGAATCCTTGCCAACTCATTCTGAGACCAGCTTTAATGTAATACCAAAACAAAACAAAAACATTTCAAAAAACTACAAACTGATATCCCTCATGAACATATATTCAAAAATTCTTAAAATTTTAACAAATCAAATATAACAATATATAAAAAAGATAACACATCATAACTAAGTGGGGCTTACGCTGTGAATGCAAGGTTGTCTTAACATTCAAAAAAATCCATCAACCTATTTAGTCATAGTAACAGACTTAAAAAAAAAAAAAAAGCACTTGATTAAATCCTCCATCCATTCCTGATTAAAAACTCTCAACAAGCTAGAAATAGAAACATCCTCAACCTTACAAAGAATATCTACAACAAATCTGTAGGTAACATCATACCTAATAAAAGAATGAATGCTTTCTCCCAAGATTAGAAACAAGATAAAATGTCTGCTCTCACTTCTGTTCAACACAGGACTGGAAGTTCTAATCAGGCAAAAAACCCCCAAAAAACAAACAAAAAAAAAACCTTTGACAAAATGGACAAATTTGGGGCCAGCCCCGTGGCTCACTCGGGAGAGTACGGCCCTGGTAGCTCCGAGGCTGTGGGTTCGGATCCTATATAGGGATGGCCAGTGCACTTGCTGGCTGAGCGTGGTGCCGACAACATAGTGCCAAGGGTCATCAACACAGGACTGGAAGTTCTAATCAGGCAAAAAACCCCCAAAAAACAAACAAAAAAAAAAACCTTTGACAAAATGGACAAATTTGGGGCCAGCCCCGTGGCTCACTCGGGAGAGTACGGCCCTGGTAGCCCCGAGGCTGTGGGTTCGGATCCTATATAGGGATGGCCAGTGCACTTGCTGGCTGAGCGTGGTGCCGACAACATAGTGCCAAGGGTCGCGAATCCCCTTACCGGTCAAAAAAAAGGACAAATTTGAAGGACTTTCACTACCTGACTTCAAGATTTATTATAAAGCTATAGTAATCAAGACAGTGGGCTATTAGTGTAAAGACAAACAGATCAAAGGACCAAAACAGAGAGTCCAGAAACAGACCTATACATCTGTGTGATTGATTTTTGCAAATGGGAAAAAGGCAATTTAGTGGAAGAAAGGATAATCTTCTCAGCAAATAGTGCTGAAACAACTGACATACAGATGCAAAAAACCAAAAATCAAAAACACAAAAGGAACTGAGATCCATACTTCACACCATATAAAAAAATTAACACGAAACGGATAACAGACCTAAATATAACACTAAAACTATAAAACACTAATACAACACTAAACAAAACAGGAGAAAATCTTTGTGATCTTAGGTTAGGCAAAGACTTTAGAATAACCTGATACCTCAGACTTCATCAAAACTAAAACTTCTGAACTTCAGAAGACAATGTAAAGAAAATTAAAAGACAAGCCATAGGCTAAGAGAAAATATTGCAAATTACTTATCTGATAAAGAAATTTTATGCAACACATATAAAGAACTGTTAAAATTCAGTCAAGAAAATAAGCAACTCAATAAAAAATAGACACAAGATTTGAAAAGACACTTCACCCAAAAAGACATACAAATGGCAAAAGAGCACATGATAAGATACTCAATGCAAATTAAAACCACAGTGAACTACCACTACATACCTACTACGATGGCTAGAATAAAAAAGTTGAGTATACCAAGTGTTGGTGAGAATGAGAAGTAACTGGGAATTCACACAGTGCTGCTGAGAATGTAAAATGGTACAACCACCTTGGAAAATATTTGAACAGTTTCTTAAAAAGGTAAACATACACCTGCCACATGATCCAGCCATTCCACTCCTAGCACAAGATAAATGAAAGTATATGACCATACAAAGAGACTTGTGCATGAATATTCAAAGCAGCCTTATTTTAAATAGCTCTAAAATGGAATCTGTTCAAGTGTTCATAACAAGTAAATAAGCAACCTGTGGTATATCCATACAACAAAAAGGAATGTACTACTGAAACACACAACATGGAAGAATCTCAAAATAATTATGCTAAGTGAAAAGATACAGGCAAAACCCCAAAACAATGTATTACAGTATTTCTTCACATAAAATTACAGAAAATTCAAATTACTCTATAATGTCAGGAAACAGGTAGTTTGCTTGGGGAGAAAGAGGACAGAGGTGGGAGGGAAGGAACAAGGGAAGGATTAAATTTTGGGGGGGTGATGAATATATTCATTATCTTGACTGTGATGACCGCTTCACAAGTATATACATATACCAAATTGATCAAGCTGCACACTTAAAATATGTGCAGTTATTTCAGGTCGGGTAGGCCTAATGAAGATTTTTTTTTTTTTTGAAGTGTAGCAGAAGGCTTGGAAAATGCTGGCCAAAATGGTTATAATGTTTACCAATCAGAATAATTGCATTTTGATACAGCATGGATATGACTACAGAAATACAGCATTATGATTATAAACATTTTATAAACAGTATCAAAAGAAAAAACAATGGATAAGAATTCCCCAAAATGTGTAGATGGTAGTAAGTAATCATTACCCAGGCAAGTAAATTGTTAACTGACTGAATTATATTCTCTCAAAACTCTCAAAGGCAATTAGTAATTTTCAAAGGTAAGTATAGACCACATGTGTTTATTTTGCCAAAGTTTTAGTTATAATATACACTTTATTAAATCAGTCTTTCTTATTAATTGCATAGAATTATTTCTCCTGTTTTACCAAAAGATTCCATTGGGAAAGAATAAGAGGTGAAAATTAGTGGCCTTCAAAAGAAAATTTCTCCCTAAAAATCACTCTGCTGAGATTGTCTTAAAATCAGTGAATCATACGGAATATGAAAAACATGAATTAAAGTCATGTTTGAGTATGTGATCACAGACCATCTAGAAGTTATTTCATGATTGCATAAATTCTCATCCTTTGTGCCCCGGGTCTCAAGTACTCTGAGTAATTGCTATGGAAAAGGCATTGTGCTATAGGCTATTCCTACCGGTAAAATAAATGCCATACAACAGCATTTGCTGGAATTTTAAGAATTAATATCACAGAGAATTTTAACTTCAAAATCAATACTGGCAGAAATGGAACAATAATACTATATTTCCACAATTGCTATAGTAATTACATTTATTAAGAACTTTTAGTTGTATTTACTCCGAAAAATCTGTAGCCAAAACAGATACATTCAACTTCCTTTAAAATTGCATTCTCTTATTTAACAAAACAGAAACCATTTTTGTAATTGTAATATTTAAGTTGTTAAAATAAAAGATTAATAATTTGAGGGAATAATACATTAATTCCATTGGAAATAAAGTCTGATATAAAACTAAAATGCAAATACCTTGGTCTCGCTAAAGAATGCAATTTCTAATTTCAGTTGAATGATATTTTGTACCTTATTGATGTTTGGCTCCTCCATCATAGAATTTTTGATGGTTTCACTGTTGTCCTCTAATGACTTCATCAAGAAAGAATAACCACATGACAAAGAGTAAAGACGAGATGTAACATGCAAAATACCAGGGATATATTTTAACCAAATATATTTTAATCAAATTTACTTGAAAAGAACTCCAGAATGAGTCATTATTCTTAAATATCATATACCTCAAAGAAGCAAGAATGTGAGGGTTCATGGTTAGGGAGTGGAGAAAGCTTAATCCCTTGGAACTCATTAACCACCACTATAAATTTTATCCTACCTCCCAGGAAATTTTTACCCAATTTATTTTGAAATGCAGACCTTACAGCAAGTTTGAGCCCAAAGTACTTTATATCAAAAAATTCAGAGCTACTGGTACCAGATTACTATCAACTGAAAATTAAAGTCAAACTGTTCTCTTACATTAGTATGCCTTATCTCCATGATATCTGACCCATCAGGAGAACCTCCCGATTAGAAAATTCCAATTTTTACATTTCTAAATCTCTCCTACTAATTTAGCCAGAAATAACCAATAAATTGGTTGGAGGCACACATTCTTCTTAAAAAGGGATGCTAGCACTTAAAGAGTTGGTTCAAGACCTTTAATGCTTCTCAGAAAATGAAAGAAAACTGAAAAAAGAACTGGGAACAAAGATGGCAGCCGTCAAGTCCCAATTTTTTGTTGGGAATGACTCAGTCTATTTGCAGTCACCTGTAGTTAATTTCCAAATAAGTACAAACAGAGAAGACATTCTATTTTCAAAACACACGCACTAGTAAACTACATTACATAGGAAGAGACAAGATCTGAGGATACACCAGGATTTTAAGGCCAAATGAAGAAATTCTAAAATTTCATTTTCAAGCACATAAAGGAATAAAGAAAAAGTAGCAGTCTCAAAATACTCTCCATTATCTTCCATCCAAAATATAGGGCTTGTCATATATCTTTTAACCATCTGAAAAGTCACTGTGACTTGGACTCATACACTGAAGCATAATCATCATTTTACAAAAATAAGAGATGAAAGTAATTTTGTTAATACCAAAAATAGGCTAATCAATTGTCTAGGAAAGATTAAATAATTTTATACCAACTCTATGAAGTTAAAACTCTATTTAATTTCATCCAACCTGTATTTTACTATATAAAATTTTTTTCATATTCCCTTTACCAAAAAGTCACTATTTTGAAAAGTATCACCATCATGAATAAAAACAACAAAGCAATAACAATAAATTTCTAGTAACTACCATTAACTGGGCCAGGGTTTAAATACGTTAAATCTATTAACCAAAACATTGCAAAGTAAAGGATATTATAGTCATTTTGCAGATAAAGAACTAAAATTCAGAGAAAATATTTAGCTTACTTACTGATAGTTACAAAGCTGTTCATCGAACACTTATGGTCATGCTTTTGATTAAAATAATTATAAATAAAAATAATTTTAAAACTTTCTTAAGATATCATGAAACTCCGAAGAAAACTAAGAATAAAATAATAGAGGAATGAAAAAATGTGTATTGTATTCTTTACCTGCCATTCTTATGCATTCTAGCTTGGTTATACTTCTCTATTCCCTTAACGGTTCTATTCCTGAATCAATTAGATAATTTAATGGTTTGACAGGTTTTTTTTGTTTTGTTTGCAAACTATTTCATTTCCTAAATATCACTAGGTATATCAGTAGTAGAGAAACAAGTTTTGTACAATTATATTAATCAAATATATATAATCAAACAACAATACAGTGATGCTTTACACACTACATCAGAATGCTTTAACTTGTAAGAAGTTATTTTAGGCAAAGATATTTAAAATAAAATAGGAAACATTATCTTACCAATAAACAACATCCTAATTAGTCTAACATTCTCCTCTAGCAATGTTGATTTTATTCAAAGATTTCCTTGAACTGTCTTAATAGTAACTCATACACTAAATATTTAAGACATACTTTACATAAGGTTAAACAAATAAATGAAATGCATTCACATTTGCCTAGATTTCAATGTTACATCAAGGTACTCATGTCAAAATTTTCTAAGTCAGTAAGAATAATACATATTCTGTTTCCTGGCTTGGTCAATTTGAATATATTTACAAAATGAGGCAAATAGTTATTATAGCACATATCAAATAGTAAACAATAGCACATGCAGTTGCCCCTTATACAATTAGTGATTAAATAGAGAGACAATCAGATACACCAGAGTACTTCAAGAAGTTCATGGAAAAATTCGTATTATTTTAAAATTCTATTCCTCCACAAACTTTTTTGAAGTACTCTCGTTTATATAATTTTCCTTTTATTCGAAAAGGTTAGATGTCAACTTGCTTTTTGCTTACTTGTCTATTGTGAAGCCATTCTATTTCCTTATTTCTCCAAATGAAATATCTTCTGTTTTTCCTCCTGCTTCAAAAACTGTACAAAGCTTGCTGCCAGACTAGTTCAGTGCTACTCAAAACATGGTGCCAGTTTTGAATTCTTCATTATTGGTCCAGGGGAGATAAAGAATCAACTATATCACTACATCCACTGTTTAGTTCACCTTATATTTTTTAATAGCAAAATTTTTTCAGTGAAGGAAGCAAGATGTTAAATTACATTCAGATGCAAGTTCCCCATATCTTCAAACTGGTACTTTTAAGTAGCACTGAACTAAATGACAAAAAAATAACCATTATGATAATACCAAGGTATAAACAACTAGTTACAGTATAACTATAAATCAATTTGTTTGCGAACTTTCATTAATTTAAACATAACCCATAGAAGAAAATGTACATATTTAAAATGTTTTTTGTATATAAAGCCAGTCTCAATTAAACTTCTAAGACTTCTTTTCACTATCACATAAAAATCATAGGAAATTTCTAACTTGTCTCTTAAACTGGTGACCAAGATACCTTAAAACACAAGAAATAAGATACAAAATTTTAAGTAATGTCTTTTCTGAGGGGAAAAAAAGTCCCAAATACATCTGAATTAATTACTTTAAGTTGATTTAGGAAATTACTGCCCTTCTCCTTTTGCATCACTTTCCTAAGCATTTCTTGCATATGTTTATGATGTAAAAATGAGTTTTCAAAAAATATCTGTAAGATGTAACTCATTTTTAATGGTTACATGATAATTTGACTTCAATAATAAAATAGTAAATATGTTTTAACTTATACACACCTCATTTAGACACCGTTTTTTTGTGAATATATTTCTGATAAAGGTTTCCTGAATTTCTTCCTGCTTCACCAAGTACTGCCAAAGCCTCTTCACAGACAGTGCCAGATGGTGCTTAGATCTACAGAGAGATAGTAAATTTAATTGTACAGTTCAGAGATTTCTGATTAACTTGACCACAATTTCTTGGTGGTATATGAATATTTATTACAATAAATTAACTAGAATCGGACCATATGATCGAGGGCAGATCCTTTTCTTAAAGCATCAGAGAATAAATATTTTAGGCTTTGTGGGTCATATGGTCTCTTTCACAACTATTCAACTCCACCACTGTAGTTGGAAAGCAGCCATAGGTAATAATCAAATGCTATTTATGGCTGTGATCTAATAAAACTTTATTTATGAAAGCTGCAGGAGGGCTGGATTTGGCCCCAGGGGCTGGCCATAGTTTGCTGACCCCTAACCTAGAAAGACAGGATCTAACAAAAATAAATAGGTATGCTTCCTAGAAGAGATCTAGAAGCAGAGCTACTCAAAGTGTTGTTCATGGACACAGACCAGTCCATAGACTCTGTTACTGATCAGCTTAAATCAACTACTGCTACATCACTAAACCACTAAGTGCACTGTTTAGTTCAGTTAACATTTTTTGTAGCAAGATTTTCTAGATGAAGTAAGCACTGCACTGATTTACCTTTTGGTTCAAACTTTCTCTCCTCAATAACAGTAAAACAATTGCTGACAGGCTACTTTGAACAGCATTGCTCTAGAGCAGGCGCCAATAAACTATGGCCTACAGGCCAAATCCAGCCTGCTTCCCATTTTCAAAAATAAAAATTTACTGAACAAAGCCAAACCTAGTGATTTATGTATCATGTATGGTTGTTTTTACCATATAATGGCAGGGCTGAATAGTTGTGACAAGAATGTATGGCCTGAAAAGCCTAAAATATTTACTATCTGAACCTTTGCAAGCAAAGTTTGTTAAACTCTGGACTGCCATAGGCATTACACAAAGACACAGACACAAACCTAGAACAGCAAATTAAACATAGACCTTAAATATTTTTTCTCTAAATACTAGCTGATAACATTCTGATTTAGTAAAACTCCTGTCTGAAAACAATATCCATAGGAAAACCTACTTGAAAGGAGTGTTTGTAGGTTCCAGTAAAGCTTTGTGGCGGAGAATTGCTGGACCTACAGACAAACTCTCCTCAGAGGTATGACTTGCAATATAGTTTTGAGGTGGCCCACCATGGATTTCAAGTCGTCGGAGAAGAACTTGTTCCCAACATTGAAGGGTTTTTAGAACGGCATGACAAAGAGGTGAACTAACTGGAAGTTCTAAAAAGGAAAAATATAATTAAAGCACATTTATCTTCTGCAGTAAAATGCTATATTCAATTTTAAGAAAGACTAAGATATTAACACACAGGAGAGATGTGGAAGGAGAAGTGGGCATGGAAATCCAGTAGATTAAAAAAAGGATGTCATGGGGCCAAGCCCGTGGTGCTCTCGGGAGAGTGTGGCGCTGGGAGCACAGTGGCGCTCCCGCCGCGGGTTCGGATCCTATATAGGGATGGCCAGTGCGCTCACTGGCTGAGCGCGGTGCGGGCGACACCAAGCCAAGGGTTGCGATCCCCTTACCGGTCACAAAAAAAAGGACAAAAAAAAAAAGGATGTCATGGGGCCAAGCCCGTGGTGCTCTCGGGAGAGTGTGGCGCTGGGAGCACAGTGGCGCTCCCGCCGCGGGTTCGGATCCTATATAGGGATAGCCAGTGCGCTCACTGGCTGAGCGCGGTGCGGGCGACACCAAGCCAAGGGTTGCGATCCCCTTACCGGTCACAAAAAAAAGGACAAAAAAAAAAAAGGATGTCATAAATCTCTTTAAGCATTTCAACACTACTGCTTCTGACATGAAAAACGTACCCTTTCTTTCCTGCACAACCTTTTCCTCCTCTGGAGTTAAATAACTGTTAAGTTTTTGCATTTGCTTAGTTTTAAAATGTCTACCATTTTCAAACCCCCCAACACTCAGCTAGAGATATTAATAGAATCTTAATACAGTCAATCACGTCAAGTTCAATTCCCCTGATTTCTTGGATGCTGCCTCCTCAAAGGTATTTCAAAAAGTTCATGGAAAAACAATAAAAAGGTAATATGAATATTTCCATGAGCTTTTTGAAGTACCCTCATATAAGACACATTTATAGGTGGTTGGATTAGTTAAAAGAAACCTATCTTCTACATCAGGAAGTCACTAAACTTTTTCTCCACTATTAAAAAAAATATGGAATAATAAATCAAAAGCAATAGCACCATTATTTCATGGTAAGATATTTATTACCTGCAAGATCATGACCTGCAAAGGGATAGAAAGTCTTCAAATTGTTGAGCACCAACTGCACCATTGCCAATCGCATCAATGACCAACTAAAAATAAAACAATAATGGATCTACTAAAGATTTATACAGAGATTTAGAAGAGTATACCACCCTTTGACCCAGCAATTCCACTAATAAGAATCTATCCTGAAGATATACCTCCACAAAAACAAAATAATATACGCATGCAATTACTCATGTCAGCATTATCTACAATAGCAGAAGAGTAGAAATAACCAAATTATCCATCAGGAGAGCACTCATTGAATAATTACAGTTTTGAACTAAGAAATGTTAGGATAATTATAAAAAAGAATGAAGAAGAATCTCTAAGTGTTACTATAGAGTCAACTCCAGTATTTATTAAAAATAAAAAGCAATTTGAAGAATATTATGTATGGTATGCTACCTTCTATGCAAGAAAGCAGGGGAAATAAGTATTCAAACAAGATAAACCAAAAACTAATAAAAGTGGTCATCTGTAGAGAGTATAGACAAGGAATTGGGTGGAAGAGATAAAAATGTGAGACTTTTCACATTTTTAAAAAACTGATATTTCAGCTTCTCTATTTCAAGTGAAACATTCATTTCTTAAAGTATTGACTTTTTAATTATTTTTTAATTGTAAAAAAATACACATAACATAAAATTTACCATCTTAACTATTTATAAGTGTACAGTAAGTGCACTCACATTGTTGGTGCAACCACCACTACCACCCACCTCCAAAACTCTATTTGCAAATCTGAAACTCTATACAGTAACTCTCCAATCTCCCCCTTCCCCAGGCCTTGGCAATCACCATTCTACTCTTAGTCTCTATGGATTTAACTATTCTAAATACCTCATGTAAGTGGAATCACATACTGTCTACCTTTTTTTGTGACTAGCATATTCCACTTAGCATAATGTCCTCAAGTTTCAACCATGTTGTAGCATGTGTCAGGATTTCCTTCCTTTTTACAGCTGAATAATATTCCATTGCACATACATACCATATTTTGTCTATCAACAGATGAATAGATAGACAGTGGAATTGCTTCTACCCCTTGGTTACTATAAATAATGCTGCTATGAATAGGGATGTACAAATATCTGTTCAAATCCCTGCTTTCAACACTTTTGGGTATATATCAGAAATGAAATTGTTGGATCATATGGTAATTCTATTTTTAATTTTTTGAGAAAACTTCATACTGTTTTCCACAGTGGTGGCACTGTTTTATATTCCCACCAGCAGTGAATAAAGATTCCAATTTTTCCCTATCCTTGCTAACACTGTTACTTTGCTTTTTTGATAGTAGCCATCCTAAAGGGTCTGTGATGGTATCTCACTGTGGTTTGGATTTGCATTTCAATAATGATTAGTGATACTGGGCATCTTTGCATGTGCTTATTCTCCATTTGTATACCTTCTTTGGAGAAATGTCTATTGTAGTACTTCGACCATTTTTTAATTGGGTTTTTCTGTTCTTGAGTTATACAGTTTGACTTTAGAGTCATGTAAATGTTTCACAGATTCAAAAAGTAAAATTAATTCAAAAGGAAAATTAAAAAACCCAATAAACCAGTAAGTAAAAATCTCATAATAATTTTTCAATAAAAGAATATTTCATTTTCCCTAATATACTAACATGTTTCTTTTGGAAAACTTACATTTTTCTATTATACCACTAACATATTGTGTCTTAATAAAATATGTAAATCTTCCAGATGTAAACAAGATATCAATAGTGATAAGATAACACACCATTACTCATGAATGTAATAATACAGCATTGGAGCTAGGGGTGAGTATTGTAAACAGTTATGATTTTTTGTAATATATGAAGCTTTTTTTAAGATGGTACTTAGTATCTTATATAATAGTGTTCTAATAAAAATCTAAGACATTAGAATTTTTAGGCTAAAACAGTATTTTTGTAATATATGAAGCTTTTTTTAAGATGGTACTTAGTATCTTATATAATAGTGTTCTACTAAAAATCTAAGACATTAGAATTTTTAGGCTAAAACAGTGAGACTTGTTTATTTTAAGACACTAAAAGATAAGGTATAATCTGAGAGCAAGATTTGTGAGAAACAATACAAGTTAAAGATGGTCCACCCATGGATAATCAAAAGTTAACTGAGAAATTCTCATTAAGAAAAGGAATTTAACAATTTCAAGGAAAGAAATCTGAGTTATAATGTGCTATAACTGACTAAGCTATTAATTTCACATTACATTTAAAAATATTGTTTATATAAGCCATAAGTTCTTTTTTTAAAAAAAGCTTAAAATGAAACATTTCATACTTATATCCATGAGGTTTTTTTTAAAAGAAGCTTAAAATGAAATATTCCATACCTATATGAATTTGAATTAGAATGCTCTTGCAGATGGAAATCTGAAGTTAAAACATCATCATCATCATCGTCATCGCTTTCCAAACTCTCCTCTGAATCATATTCTGCTCTACTTTGGGAAGGGGGTAGAAAAGGCTAAAATAAAAAAGTTATGGAATTTATTACCCAAATATCTGATTTAATGCATTTAAACATATAGTCTAATAGCAACAATTCATTTCATTTGCAGACACTTCATTATAAGAAAGTAAAGTAACCAGTATTTGCCATTCTATGCCTTTGACATCACTTTACACAATTCCCTTATTTGTTCACCCATGCAATCAAAACTTTAAGTATCCACTATGTGCCAAAAAACATACTTGATATAAGAATTTTTAAGGTGGATACAGTCACTGCCTTCAGAGTTTACATTTTAGTGTAAAAAGGCCGATGACAGAAAACTAAATACAAATTGCATTAAATACTATAAAGAAAAAGACTTGAGATGGAGAACAATAAGAAGAAATGAGATAAGCTGATCAAGGAAGACCTCTTTAAGTGAGACCCAAAGGACAAAGGAAAAAGCCATATAACAAGAAGGAAGAAAAGCATTTTAGGCTGTGGAAAGAGCCTGTAGAAAGGCTCTAATATGGGAAAGAATTTGATATGAAAGAAAGTACAGTCATGTGCTGCATAACGATGTTTTGGTCAACAACAGACTGCATATACAACAGTGGGTCCATAAGATTATAATGAAGCTAGAGGTGTGTAATAGGCTAAACCATCTAGGTTTGTGTAAGTACACTCTATGATGTTTGCAGAATGACTAAATCACCTGATGGCACATTTCTCAGAACACAGCCCCATAGTCAAGCTATGCATGACTAGTTTGACAGAAGCCTGCTAAGCAAAAGGACAAGTGTTAGAAGAAAGGTTGAAGAGAAAAGCAGATGACAGCTCAGGGGGGATCTTATAGGCCATGGTAAAGGAGTGTAGTATATTGCCACTGTTGAGTTTTAGGTAGAGGACAGGTATTGAGAGAGAGATATATATATATATATATATATATATATATATATA